>NC_091758.1:17150803-17305803 GCF_043380555.1 Nothobranchius furzeri | reverse complement strand
GATACATACATAACACAATAAATCAAACAAATTGACATAATTTACATTGTGGCAGTTAAACTCCCACCAAATTTCAACTTGAGATTTCCTCGTAGATTTGAACCTTCAAGTTATAAGCATTTAAAACAGTTTAACACATGCTTATTCAGTTTCAACCAGTAGAACTATTTTTTGCACCGGCCTTTCAAGATAAACTGGCCTAGTTGAACGTTTTCCCCGTTCGTCCAAAGTTGAGTCGCTAACCAACAGCTTCACCTTTCTGACCCTTCCGTCAACGCTGGGGTACACCTCTGTGACTCTTGCTAGTCTCCAGTGATTTCGCGGAGCACTGTCCTCTTGGAGAATAACAATGTCATTGACCTTGATGTTTTTCTTATCCCCATGGCATATCTGTCTTTGCTGGAGATTAAGAAGCTACTCCCTCCTCCACCTTGTCCAAAACTCATTCGCCAAGAACTGCACCTGCCGCCATCTCTTATGCAGGTATAAATCTTGACTTACGAACTGACCTGGAGGTGGCAAAATGATGTTAGACATGAATGACAGAATGATGTTAGCAGAATGTGATTTGGTGTGAGTGGTTCAAGACTTGTTGGATCATTCAGGTGCTCTGTTGTCAGGGGTCTGCTATTTATTATAGCCATCACTTCATACAAAAATGTCCTTAGTGAGGCGGTGTCAAGTCTTTTAGCAGACTGATCAAGGATTGCTGTTAGGACACTTCTGACTGTCCTTATTTGCCTCTCCCAAATTCCTCCCATATGGCTTGACGATGGGGGATTCATTACAAACTCACAGCCATATTCCTTCAACTGCTCATGATCCCAGTTCTTCATTGAGTCCATGAACTCTCTTTTTGCGCCCACAAAGTTGGTACCTTGATCACATCTCAACTGCCTAACATTCCCACGTATTGCAATGAATACGCGCAATGCATTGATGAAAGCATCCGAACTGAGGTCATCAAGCATCTTGATATGTACAGCTCTGCAACACATTCAAGTGAAGAGAAGGCCATACTTCTTCAGTTCCTTTCTTGCATCCCTCACATAGAATGGTCCGAAGCAATCCATGCCACTATGTGAATGGAGGGGTCATTTCCACTCTGTCCTTTGGCAAATCTGCCATTTTTGGGTCGTGCTTGTTCCTTCTATACTTTCTGCATGTGACACACTTAAAGATATGTGAGGGAACTGCACCACTGCATCCAACGACCCATATCCCATTAGATCGCAATTCATTTACAGTCATACCTCTTCCTTGATGCTGCACCTTCTCATGATAATTCTTAATCAATAAAGAAGACACATGGCTTGTTTTTGGCAGAATAGCAGGATGTTTAACGTGCGGATGAAGATCACTTCTTGTCAAGCGGCCACCTACTCTAAGCACACCCTGCTCATCCAAAAATGGACTTAATTTACATAGCTTGTTTGCTTTGTCTTTGGATTTTACGTCCTTGCATTGTTGCAAATTCTTGATTTCACTGCTGATTACTTCTCTTTGGACCAATCTAATTAAGAAAAGTTCAGCTTGTTGTCTTTCCTCAACACTTGTACTTCCATTGAGTTTGGGGCTAAGACCCTTAACTTGCTTAGCATGACGTTTAAGACAAGCAATAGCCTTAACAACTCTTTTCCAGTCAGAAAACTTGGTCAGGCGATCCACCAATGCTCTATTTGTCCTTGCACTGGTGATGAGTACTTGAGCCCTTTGAAGTTCTGGATCAGTATCACTAACCTCTCCCACCTTGGCATCCTTTGTGGGTAGTTCCCTTTCCCACAGAAAGTCTGGGCCAGTGAACCAATTTGAAGCAACGAGCCGATCTGCCGATAACCCTCTCGAAGCATGGTCCGCCGGATTGTCTTCAGACTGCACATGATACCATTGGTTGACATCTGTGGTGGCTTTGATTCTCTGGATCCTATTTGCCATGAAAACATGGAAGCATCTGGCATCATTCTTAATATACCCGAGAACAACCTTAGAATCAATCCAATAATATTCCTTAAGGTTGTCTATTTCAAGCTCATGGTTTAACATAGCACCTATCTTCGCAGCAACCACTGCCGCAAACAGCTCAAGCCTTGGAATCGTTGTGACCTTAGTGGGGGCAACATGCGCTTTCCCCATGACAAGTGAGCAGTGTATGCTACCATTAGAGTTCACTGCTCTTAGATAAGTGCACTCCCCATAACCTGTGAAGCTAGCATCTGAGAAGTGATGTAACTCGTACTGCTTGACATCTATGAAGCTTGCTGGTATGTAGCACCTCTTAATTTTTACTTGACACAAGTTATGGAGATCTTGTAACCATGACTGCCACTGTGATCTGCACTCCTCTGAAAGTGGTTCATCCCAACTAACTTTCTCTCGACTCAACTGTTGCAAGATCAACTTACCACGCAAAACAAACGGTGCTACGAAACCCAGAGGATCGTAGATGGAAGCTACTGTGGATAGCACTCCCCTTCTCGTCATTGGGTGTTTCTTGACAGTTACTCTGAACTGAAAGTCATTAGAGAATACGCACCATTGCACGCCCAGTGCTCTTTCTAGGAGTGGCTCCCCTAAATCTATGTCCAGCTCTTTGACACTGTCAGCACATTCTTCCCTTGGTATTGATTCCAATACCTTCTTGCTGTTGGAAATGAACTTGTGCAGTCTAAGCTTGCCTGCACTGCAAAGCTCTCTAGCTTCCTTGATCAGTTCAATTGCCTCCGCATCAGACCTTACACTCACCAGTCCATCATCAACATAAAAATGTCTTCGGATGAACCTGACAGTGCTTTCGTTAAATCGATCCTGACCTTCTGTGGATAGATGTTAATGTCCAAAATTGGCACAGCCAAGCGAAGAAGCTGCTCCAAACAAATGGACTTTCATCCGAAAAACTGATGGTGGAGCCTCGAGATTATCATTCTCCCACCATAAGAACCTCAAGTAGTCTTGGTCTTCAGGCTTTACATGGAATTGATGGAACATTCGTTCCACATCACACATAATAGCGACTGGGCCCTTTCGAAATCTACAAAGAACTCCCACCAAGGTTTTTGTGAGCTCAGGACATGCTATCCAATATCTATCCATCCATCTATCTAACATCCATTCATCCAATTATCCATCTATCCAATATCCATCCATCAATCCATCCATCCATCTATCTAACATCCATTCATCCAATTATCATCTATCCAATATCCATCCACCCATCCATCCATCCATCTATCATCCATCCATCCATCTAGCCAATTATCCACCTATGTAACATCCATCCATCCATCTATCATCCATCCATCTATCCAATTATCCACCTATGTAACATCCATCCATCCATCTATCATCCATCCATCTATCCAATTATCCACCTATGTAACATCCATCCATCCATCTATCATCCATCCATCCAATTATTCACCTATGTAACATCCATCCATCCATCTATCATCCATCTATCCAATTATCCACCTATGTAACATCCATCCATCCATCTATCATCCATCCATCCAATTATTCACCTATGTAACATCCATCCATCCATCTATCATCCATCCATCCAATTATCCACCTATGTAACATCCATCCATCCATCTATCATCCATCCATCTATCCAATTATCCACCTATGTAACATCCATCCATCCAATTATCCACCTATGTAACATCCATCCATCCATCCATCCATCTATCCATCCATCCATCTATCTATATAGCTATCTATCTAGCTAGCTATTTTCCATTTCAGGCTTTTAAGGGTTAAACCAAAGTCCAACAAACTTAATTTCATTTCAGCAATAATAATTCAGAATGATTCTGAAAAGGCTCTGACAATGTCAGCACACAGTGGTCATGGTCTTTCTGTCAACATGTCCACCACTGACTGGACTTTGAGCTGTCAAACAGCACTTTGTGACAAACTGCAGAGTCATGGTTGTTGTTAGGAAAGGGTTAACTCAGATTGACTCATGCGTCCATCAAGGTGTTGCTGTTTACCTGGAGATTTCTCATTATATGAGCATTAAGGAAAAGACTTCATTCAGCATGGTTTACACATGTGTGGATTCCTTCAAGTGTGTTCTGCTGAAACTGTTTGGTACAATAAGGAGAATCAGGAGAGGTTCATCAGATCTAATCCAAGAGGCCCATTCCTTTAGACCAGGACTATTCCAGGGAGAGAAACTAAATCCTTACCTGTTTCTGTTAAAGGTAACAGCTGATGGGGTTTAGGTTTCTGTTCCTGCCATCCTCACGTTCACGTTCAAACTATTCTTCTACTGAATTTTATTCCATGTTGATTCACTTGTTTAATAAATACATTTGCAGTGGTCTCTAGTGGAAGGAATGCCTTGTAAGTCATAGTCTGGGGGAAAAAAAGTTCCGGTGCACCTGTTTGAAGACATAGAAGTCAGCCAGAGGAGAAAGTGGCTGAAAAAGGCAGGAGTTCTTTTTTCCTGGTTTTTTAACATCTCACTTTGGATTGGCTAACAGCAATGCAACCCTACCACTGACTGTTTTCTCTTCAACTTTGATGTTTTATCTCCACAAATAACCCAAGCCTGGAGGAGTTCTGCTGTGTGGTGGAGTTGCTAATGCTAATGATTAGCATCTACTAGCTGAGATGTTCTCTGCTGTTTCCTGGACGCTAAAACAACAACAGTCTTCCTCATCGTGAGTCAAGATGGGTGGGTCTATGAATGTTAAGCGACAGTGTGACGTAGATCTGTCAGGCTTTTCTAATCCTAGAGTTTCACCGTCTGTTTTCTATCAGAAGCTAATGCAGGAGATAGGTTTAGGAGACTATTTTCATGTTCAGCCTACATGAAAATCTCATAGTGACCGATTATAATCAGAAATAATCATTAAAAAACGTATTTTCAGTGAACAGGACCTTTTTGTTGTAGATAAGAGTGATGGCAGAACTTCTGAGGTTACTGAGGACATCCATGAGTTTCATGAGGTTTGACCTCCCTGAGCTGAGCCTGCATTAACATTCTCAGACATTAAACCCACCGTAGCACAGCTAATGTGTAAGCTGGAGACAAGCGCAATCACTCCTGCCTATGAGACCGTACTCAGGGTGGAAACATCCTGCTGACTTCACCTCACAAGTTTCTGACCTACTTGAGAGGAGTGATTCTGCTTGCTGCTTGTTTGTTTGGAGGAGGAACTGTTCTGAAACCAGCAAAGGAAACAGCAGGAGTCACAGAGCGCACGAACCCAGCTGCACAGACACGGTGTGTCCGAGAGGTCAGAGGTCAGGGTTGACTCCAGACGGTCAACATCGAGTTCTAATCCTCAACGCCAGCTGTTTTATTATGTAAATCAGTGTTTGTCTTTATACTGATAGCGATCAGATTTAAACACAAACAAATCAGAGACAATCTCTGATTAAATCATCATCACCAAGTCTTTATTTCATCCTTATTCCGTTTAGATTGGAGGCAGAAATTCAGCTTTTTTTAATTCTTCTATATATTTTTGGGAGATTGCCATTTCATTTTATTCTTCTCATTTTTAAATGATAAAACTTTTAAATAAAAGTCAGTTCATAAACAAAAGCACCATCTAACACAGGGGTGGGCAGTCCTGGTCCTCGAGGGCCGCTATCCAGCAGGTTTTAGTTGTTTACCTGCCCCAACACACCTGATTCCTGGATGAATCACCTGTTCAGCAGCTCAGCAGGCTCTGCAGCAGCCTGTTAATCACTAGTAGATTCAAACCAGGTGTGTTTAAGCAGAGAATCAAGTAAAACCTGCTGGACAGCGGCCCTCGAGGACTGGGATTGCCCACCCCTGATCTAACAGATTATATCTCTAAAAACGCCTTAAGAAAGAACATGACATCATCACCAAAAATCAGTAATCAGCCTCCTGAAAGACTCAAAACCCACAGAGATTTCCACATGAATGTTTTAGGGTTTTCATTCATCTGGAGAGAAACAAAAAACCCCTGAAGAGAAATCAGAAGGGTTCGTTTGAGCGTGGAGGTGAGGACTCACCAACGCGGACTAAACACACTCATCAGTGTGAGACCACAAATTAAACCAGTTTCCAGTAACCTGATGTGGAAAATTAAATGAAGAACTCACTCTTTTCTGAAAGAGCAGGAAAACGAGCTTTAGTTTAGCATTAATTCATCCTACAGAATAACAGCAGTATAGGAAACACATGTCTGGAGAGCCAGGCTGTAAATGGTCTACAACCTGCAGATTATCAGCGAGAAACGGGTCATCCTGACAAACAAACCAGCGCTGGGATGACGTGACTCACCAGAGTAATCTAGAGTTGGCACAGCGGTGGGGGTGGTGAAAGGGCAGGAGGGCAGCAGCACCTGGGTCAGCGCGGCGGGGCAGATCCTCCCCAGATGTTCCACCGTCAGCTGGGTGACATTACTCAACCCCAAGTGGGTCAGGATCTGCTCAGCTGAGGGACACTGGGGGGAAGCAAGAGGTCACTGGTTTCACTATGTTTCTGTGCTGAAGCACACCAGAGCACTGTGAGGGGTTTTCATTTATAGTAATACCAACGGTGAAAACTGCAAGTTCCAGTGTGAGTAAGGACCAAAAAATACTGGCTTCTTTGTCAGTGTCAGGTAATTACAAGGCAACCTGCTCGATACGTGCGCTGATAGTACATCAAGGTCCAGCGAGGCCCACAATAAAAACTGAGTTAAATCTAAATGTTTAATATATTATCCAAGTACTTTATAGGGTCACAGAGACCTTGATAGGGGTCTCTTAATCCCACTTTTATTTTGGTAACCAGGTGTGTTAAAATGTGTATTTAAGTTTTATAACAGCCATGTTTAAATATCAGCATTTAAACATAGCTTAAAATTAGCTATAAATATTTATATAATAAACATGTGTTATATAATATTTATTATAATCTTTTAACTTATTATTTAAAGTTAAATATAATTAAACATATATAACTTTCCGTTCAGCTCCCACGCCCAGTAAAGGACTCTAGCCAGTATAACAGGCATTATTAATCCAGCAGTAATCCAAGAAGCAACTGGATTATTTACATACCTCTCTGCCCTCCATTGGATTTTCTTCACTTATTAACTCTGATCTTCTGGCTGAAATTAGCAGCAGGAATTTTCCAAAATCCTCTGTAGAAATTGAGTTATTCTCTCTATAAAAATGTAAAATGTTCTCCAGGAACTCGTTTCCAGTCTGTGCAGCCCCTCTGACACACTGGTACAGAGTCAACCAGAACCAGAACCACACGGTGCATTTCACTAACATCTCGACTTTCCTCCTCCTGGTTCTGTCTGAGAGAGATCTGCTGCAGGGATGTTTAATCACCCAGAGACACCGGAGATATCGACAGAGCCATGTGTGATATACCGACTGCCCCACGCGCTTCTGATGCTGAGCGGCTCTGCGACCCACCTGAGGTGGCTCGGGTTCAAAGATCACGCCAGACGCAACTAAACGCGGAGGAGACCAACCGAACGAGCACGTGCACCAACCATCGACATAAATATACACCAACTCACTGGCTCCATGCTGTCATGACGGACTCGCTCTCTCTCTCTCACTCTGCATGCGAAACACACACACACACACACACACACACACACACACACACACATACACACACACACACACACACACACACACACATATATATATATATATATATATATATATATATATATATATATATATATATATATATATATATATATATGGCGTCAGATGGGTGCCAAAACCCGTGCACGCGGGTCCTTTTGTGACTTTTTTGTGTGTCTTTTGTGACTGCAGGGAAAAGCAGATCTCGGTTTTGTCGCCCTCTAGTGGCAACAGAAGATCACGCCTCATCCGGCTCATCCGGGTCTGTGAGGAGATGTCAGATTAATTACGAATAATCTCAAACTTCCATAAAAATTAAATTCACCCTCAAAGGGAAAAAGAAAAATCTGCCCTTTATTTCAGCCTGAGAACACTGACATTAATACAGAATGTCCCTAAACATCATCTTTGTTTCAAAGGTCAATGATTCAAATTTTACAGTTATATGTGTATGATTAACAAACTTCATATACTTTTTGGGTCTCCCTTTTTTTCTCATCTTACTTTTTAGTTTCTCATATAAATTCTGGGGAGTTTCCTGGACCCGACATGTTGATGTTTTGGCCCTGATCCACTTGGCTCTGACTTTATCTTTTGGGCCGAAGCTCCATCATGCTTTTATATATATATATATATATATATATATATATATATATATATATATATATATATATATATATACACCGTAAATCCTCTAGCACAGGCCCGGGCCTGTATTTGACTCAAGCTCATCAAGCTCCAGGCCTTTATTGGAAGGAGGGCCAGAATTAGATAGAAGCAGGCCTCTATTTCTATTTGAGCAAAATGAACTAATGGTTCACTGGAGTTTTTGACAATTAAAATTGTGCCCACATTTTCAAAGTTAAACACATTTCTTTTAACAACGGTAGTTTCTGCTTCGGCCATCTCCCCCCTCCCCTGCACAGCGGCCGCAAACTCACTGATGCGCCTGCAGCTTCTCGGAGTTCCTGCTGCTCTAAACATTAAAATAATTATTTCATTTTCTGTTCCTCACCTTCAATGGTGTCTGTTTTTTTGACTATTTTTCCGTCCTGCCTGTTTATTATCTTCCTGCATCTCCTCTCAGTCCTAAAGAGAAACTGCTACCTGGCTTCATATATATTCACCTTATGTTACCTTTGAACTGCAGTTCTAAAAGATCTACCGACCGCAAAAACAGCGGAGTGCTTGCTGCTTGGTGGCCGCATCAGTGATCGGTGCGTCACCGGATGACAAGGTGATGTGCCCCGCTCCACAGCAAAACGCATCAGGCACAAATAAAAGACAGAAAACATTAAAGGAAATGAACCGACATGAACAATTGCGTGTTAAATTAGTTTTTGAGGTGGCGACACCTGATTTGATTGTTACTGTGGCCGTGCTCAGGAGGCAGATCTACCGACTGCAAAAACAGTGGAGTGCTCCCTGCTTGGCGGCCGCATCAGTGATTGGTTCGTCGGAGGACAAGGTGATGTGCCCCGCTCCACAGCAGCGAAACACATCAGGCGCAAATAAAAGACAGAAAACATTAAAGAAAATGAACCGACATGAACGATCGCATGTCAGTACCGACGCTCTGGCACAGCGCGTTGCCCCCCTGAGCGCAGGTGCTTGTCACCTGCTTACAGCAGGCTGCTGTCTTTTCCGAGGGCTGCATCTTGCCGGTCATTATCACGTGACAGCGACTAGTCGATGACAGGCATAAAAAGTCACTATAGTGAAGTCGACTAGTTCATACATCCCCTATTGCTCCCCAGTGTTCTGCAGCGCACGTTCTCTTTGAACTTGATATCAAATTTTCGCCTCCTCTTCATCTCCGCATGGTTAAAGTTACCCTCGCGGTCTATCACTGGCAAATCAAAAGTGAGACGATGACACAACCGCCCCCCGTACTTGCTTGTTACCACATTCCACCCGGCCACAATAAGAGACCGGCCATTATTCACCTCCGCCGACTCCGACACCGGCCAAAATATGAGAACCGTCCGTTAATTGAATACAGCCCAGTATTAGAGGATTTACGGTATATATATATATATATATATATATATATATATATATATATATATATATATATATATATATATATATTAGGGCCAGGACTTTAACGCGTTAATTACGATTAATTAATTAGAAAAAAATAATACGTTAATAAAAATTAATGCATTTAATCACAGCTTGCATTTCAAGCACGGCGGAACCTTTGTCATTGCACGATTTCCTCGTAGACTGAATATCACTGACGCACACAACAATGCACAGTGCTAATGGCTACTAAAACGGAATAAAAACAGAAAGAAGTTGCCTTGCTTGGACTGATGCAGGATTTAGGAAACACGTCCTCCTCTTTTCTTAACTTGGAAAAAAAAAACTTCCAGACAACAACGGAGTCCGTGTCGCGGACATTTTTCAGAGATCGTCTCTGCTGCGGCTGCCCGGTGGCACCGGAAACTTTACAAAAGTTGCGGTAAGCTGTATTTTTAACATTTACATCTGTGCAGCACTGAAAGCACCAGACAGAATAACTCTGTGCCCTAACAGTAGTTTATGAAAGTAGTCAGACAAAGGAGAGGCACCTGGCTGCCGCTGGGAGAATGCTCCATGTTCTCACTACTCTGTAAACAATCACAGACGTGTCTTAAAGTTGAAAACAGAAGTTTAAGTTAAAACAGAAACACTCTGAAACTTTTCTGACGATTTTCTAAACAATTCTGTCGGGGAATTACATGTTTCTGAGACGAGTCACTGTCTAAAAATCACATGCATTACTATCATTAAGCAGCGAGGTGTGTTGAAGCTGTCATCAGCTAAGGGGTGGATGCTTAAGTGCATCAGGGGCAGCGAGGAAAGAGTAAGTTGTGATCAGGCTGGAGATCACACCAGATTCGCTGCAGCAGGTGTGTGAATCTGCGGGTCTGCAGCATCCCCTTCTTAACGTGACATCAGGACTTCCCATGTAAGGAAGGTCCGCTCACCTGTTCGTCAGATTATTATTTCCTTGCCATGATCTTTTATCATCCCATCAACCTCCAGTCATCCAACTGGAACCAGTTAGTGTTCCTGATCATTCTCAGAATATGCCACGCCTGCTCTGGTGTTAAAAGTTAGTACATTTAAGTCCTAGCTCATATTTGTGCCTGTTCTACTGTCATTTTGAAGGATTATGTGTTTTTACTACATTATGAGTAGAAATGCTAATAAAAACTCCCAATTATACAAACAAGTGAAACTGGAAAAATTAGAATCTGGTGCAAAGTCAAATTTATTTCAATCATTCAACTAGACAGAGAGGCTATTTAAAGGCCCAGGAACCCTTTGCAGGTGTTTTCTATTTGTAATTATAAATTTTAGTTGATTTGGGTTTTGTTTCATATCACACAGTGACATCTGAATAATTAAAATGCATTTTTTATTAAAAGCTTTAGTTTACAGTAATAACCATGTCTAATGTTTGATTCTCTGTCTCATAATTTTAATTAAAAGTTTTACTTTGAGAGCACATTTTCCTGAACGATTAAAATGCGATTAATTGAGATTAATTAATTACAAAGCCTGTAATTAATTAGATTAAAATTTTTAATCAAGTCCCAGCCAAGTTATATATATATATATATATACACATATAAATAAAAAACAGTTATAGAAAGTGTAAAAAGTTTTATTGTTCCTGTGAAGCAATGTATGTGTGGGGGGTGGGGGTGGGGCTCATGTCGTTCCCATTCTTAGAAAGTTACATCTGTGTCCCTGAGGATTTCCTCCAGTTTGGCGATAAACAAAGCATGATGGAGTTTTGGCCCGAAGGATTAAGTCAGAACCAAGTGGATCAGGCCCAAAACATCAACATGTCGGGTCCAGGAAACTCCCCAGAACTTAATCCCACTGAGAACCACTCTGGCCCATCCTCCAGGCAAAGGAGGAAAAACACAAACCCAACACCGATAATGGAGCTCCATCATCCGTGTCAGGATCTGGACCAGGAGATGATTAAACAGCCTTCTTCATCAAAAACATCAAAGTGGATACAAATCCAACTCATCTAAGCTTCAGTCCTGCATAATCACCTCCATTTCAACCAGCATTCATTTATAGTTAAATAATTAAGCACAGTATGAGTCACTTCTGGTCCTGATTAGAAGAGCAAGTTCATCCTTTATGATTATGATCCATAATAGAAAGCCGTCAAAAGTAGTCTAAAAATCTAATTGTTAAAAAAATAACTAATTTAAGAAAAGCAGCTATGTGATCATTTAATTTCTCTTGACGAAAAGTTCCATTTTCACAGCAGCACGATTATAAAACACAACGATTTAGACGTGTTTCTGTTCCTGAGGTATCATCACATTCTGATGGAAAACATGCCCGTGTCAAATGGACTTTCAGCATTTTTATAAATGTGCAAAACGGGCAGAAAGAAAGAGACCCAGGTACCAGAGAGGAGTGGTTTAAACACACACCAGCTCTGGTCTGAGTAGCTGGATGTCCCACATCAGTAAACATCTGTTAGGGTGGTGATCGTCAGGGATCGGGACAGTTCTGTAACACTGGAGGGACGCCAGGCGTCAAAACGGACCGTCCTGTTTCCTGAAACCATCAGGAAGCCGTTTGAGCTAAAACGACCCGGGACACGTCCCACATCGAGCCAGACAAACGGAGCAACGGCGTCAGAGAGGAGGGTCACGGCAAAGCCCGA
This sequence comes from Nothobranchius furzeri, assembly GCF_043380555.1. NCBI lineage: Eukaryota > Metazoa > Chordata > Actinopteri > Cyprinodontiformes > Nothobranchiidae > Nothobranchius > Nothobranchius furzeri. The sequence continues at coordinate 17,293,532 of NC_091758.1, read as the reverse complement.
CTCGTCCTCCTGCACCTTCGCCTGCAGGAGACAAGAACACCTGTTAGTCACGGGTTCAACGTTCTCCCTCAGATCCGTTTCCTCTTGAGCTCCACAGAACCTGACGACAGGCTGAATGTGAATACTAACTGTGATGTTGGGTCTCCGCAGCCCTTGGGCATCTTTGGGCGAGCACAGGAAGTGTTCATTGGTGGGACCCTGCTGGACGCCGTGGTCGTCCTCCAGGTGGAAGGAGACCAGGCAAGTGAGGCGGGTGCAGACACCGCATCCCGCCAGCAGCTCTGACATCGGCCGTTTGAAAATGGGGGCCGCCACGCCTCCGGGGATCAGAGTCAGGTCAGAGGTCAGCGTGCAAAGTGAACCCAGACCAAACCAGGAGTACAGCTTCACCTGAGAAGGTCACAGCGCGTTCATCAGACAAGCGTCAGCCAGGTGGAAATGAAGAGGATACCTGCTGCCATGAATCCTGAAGTTTAGAGTGATTTAAAACCCACCACAGCTCTGATCTGCAGGTCCTGGCTCAGGTCGGATATAGCATAGACAAACAACGAGTCCTCGTCTTCAAACCCAACAGGAAGGACAGAGGAGAAGAAGTTCTGGGCAAAATAATGCAGCATTTTCCACTTCCCACCAAACTCTGTTCAGAGAGGAAACCCACTCACTTCCTGCATGGTTTATAATCTCACAGGATTTTAATTAATAAATTAATCTGACTAAGTCAGTTTGGGTCAAAGTCCACTCACCGATCGATGACCAGGAGGGCGCCTGCCAGATGTCATTGAGTTGCCAGTAGAGGGCGCCCATAGTGTGACCTTTGCCCTCGATGATTTCACTTTGACTCCTGCGATAAAACTCGGTTTGAGTCTTCACACACTGAGCCTGCATGACCTGGAGGGATTAATCAGCACGCTGTGACCTTTGATCCCTGATCCTAAATTATCTGAGTCAGATTCTGATAAACCATCATCAGATTTAGTTCTTAAAATTAATTTTTATAAAGAAATCACCATTTACAAAGCCTGAAGCCAGGTCTTACCCCGGCATGGTTAAACAGCCACCTTTGGTCCGGCGGCTGTGATACCTGAGGGGAGAGGTTCACCTGAGTGATGTAGAGCGTATCTGTGAATCTCTTCAGAGGATGAGAGGAGTTGGGCAGCTGGAAGTGGAGAGCAGCCTGCTGCAGCATCTGCTGGTTCCCGCTCTCGTGATGCTGGCGGTGGGAGCTGAACTTACTGTCGTAGCTCCAGTCTTCTTCCACAGAAACCTTCAGGACACCATCATAACGACACATTAAAGCGTTTTTAGGACTGATGTCTGACCCATGCGTCCCAGATCTAACTTTAGAGTCGTTCTCCATCATTTAACCTGTTTTATTTTGTAGAAACAGAAACAGCGTCTTGCAGGAAGGATAAATCTTTATAAATAGTGTGATGATTTCCGGAACTGCGCTGCTCTGGGTGGCTGCATGTTGGAGTAGCTCTGTTGACTATATGTAATTTTTGCCTTTTTTTTTTTGGACATTTTTTCTTCTAGTTTCTCAAGAAAAACTGTATTTTTTGGACATTTTATTTTTCTGTTTCTGGTGCTGTGAAGCTTAGAGGATTTTTACTGTAGTCTAATGAGCTTGAAAGAAAAGCGTCTGGACTTCTTTGAGTTGCTTGAAGATGTTTCACCTCTCATCCGAGAGGCTTCTTCAGTTCTGAGGTCAAATGGTGGAGAGTCCCAGATTTAAACCCCGTGGGAGTTTACCCTCGAAGAGGGAACAAAAGACTCCCTGATGATCTTCTATGAGCCAAGGTGTGAGGGTGGGTGTGGGTCCTATTCAGCCAGAGTTTCGGGTGAGCTCATTGTGAAACCTGGCCCCACCCTATCATGTGAATTCCTGAGATCAGATGGCCCAGGATATGGGTGGGTGTTGAGGCATCTGAGAAGGGATCTCAAAACTGGATTATAGATGGCAGACAGTTGGTGTCGTAAACCACCGCCTCTGTTCAAAGATGGTTGCTCACAGTGGACATAAATGGCTTCCTTTACTCCTCTTTCAAACCATCTGTCCTCTCTGTCCAAAATGTGAACGTTGGCATCCTCGAAAGAGTGACCTTTGTCCTTTAGATGCAAATGGACTGCTGAGTACTGTCCCATTGAGGTGGCTCTTCTATGTTGTGCCATGCGCTTGTGGAGTGGCTGTTTGGTTTCTCCGATGTAGAGATCTGGGCATTCCTCGCTGCACTGTACAGCATACACCACATTGTTCAGTTTGTGTTTAGGAGTCATCTGTCATCTGGACAAAGCAGGCAGCACTGTCAGGGTCATGTTCTTTGATTTCTCCAGTGCATTTAACACAATTCAGCCAGATGTACTTTGCCAGAAACTCCAGAAGACACAGGTGGGGGCCTCAACTATCGCCTGGATTAAAGACTACCTGACAAACAGACCACAGTTTGTGAGGCTGAAGAACTGCACATCAAACCAGGAGATCAGTAACATTGGAGCACCACAGGGGACTGTACTCTCACCATTCCTTTTCACCCTGTACACCTCAGACTTCCAGTATAAATCAGAGACCTGTCATCTACAGAAATACTCAGATGACTCTGCAGTTGTCGGCTGTATCAGAGATGGACAGGAAGCTGAGTAAAGAGAGCTGGTGGAGCGCTTTGTGGCATGGTGTGGAAACAATCGTCTGACCTTGAACATGAACAAAACAAAGGAGATGATTTTGGCTTCAGAAGAAACAGGGTGGAGTCAAACACTGTTTCCATCATGGGAGAAGAAGTGGAGGTGGTTGAGGAATACAAATACCTTGGAGTTCACCTGGACAACAGACTGGACTGGAGAAACAACAGCAAAGCCGTTTACAAGAAGGGACACAGCAGACTGCATTTCTTGAGGACGCTTAGGTCCTTCAATGTCTGTAGCAAGATGCTGCACATCTTCTACAAGTCTGTTGTTGAGAGTGTAATCTCTTCAGCCATCGTCTGTTGGGGCAGCAGCATCAGAAGCAGGGACCTGAAAAGGCTCAACAGCCTAATAAAAAAGGCTGGTTCTGTTCTGGGGACGACTGTGGAACCACTGGAGGAGATAATGCAAAGAAGGATTCTCCAGAGAATCAAGAAAATGATGGACAACCCTGAGCATTCTCTTCACAAGACTGTCCGACAACGGAAGAGTGTCTTCAGTCAGAGGCTTCTTCAGTTTCGCTGCAACACTGACCGCTACTGGAGATCCTTCCTGCCAACAGCCATTGTAATATACAATAACTCTTTGATGACTTGATTATTATTATTATTCTGAGCTACTACAGCAATCAATTTCCCTCTGGGATTAATAAAGTATTTTTGAATTGAATTGAATTGAATGATTAGAGTCTGTGGAGTGATTACTGGTCAAGGGTTAATTTACCGGCTCCAAAGTGGAGAAGGAGGGCCAGGACTGGAAGCCATATTCAGAGGCAAAGCGGGTGCGAGGGAAAGTCTTCCAGTCCCAGCAGTCGGAGGTGTAGCTGTAGAAGTGGACGTCTCCATAGAGGGGGTCATAAGGGTTCGCCGCCACCCACCCCTCCTGCTCCGACTCAGCCCCGTTTGTGGGACTGGAGACGAGGAACGGGCGACTGGGGTCCTCCTGGAGGACACAAGCTCCTGTTAGATCTAACTTTTCTATTTCTACTAGACTCGACATGAAGCTACACCCAGATTAAAGTCTAACCTCCAGCACAATCTCCCTGACGTTGTTCACGTAAAGTTTCACATAGTCCTTAACGTATGAGAGCCTCTTGGAGGCGGGGATGTCGAACCAGTTGGTGGCTAGAGCTGCTTCGTTCTCGTTGTTCCCGCTCCAGACAATGATGGACGGGTGGGACTTCAGGCGGCGGACCTGCATGAAGAAAAAGGAAAACCCGCGAATGATTGCATCTGAGCTGCATGTCCTCACCTGCCCTGAGTTCATATACTCTAGCGTGCTATGCCTTTAAAAGCAACACAACAGATTTAGTGTCACCTCTCACCTGTTGGCTGACCTCTTCGCGGACGGTCAGAATAAAGTCGTCCTCGGTGGGATACATGGCACACGCAAACATGAAGTCCTGCCAAACCTAATCTCCCTCTCACACACACACACACACACACACACACACACACACACACACACACACACACACACACACACACACACACACACACACACACACACACACACACACACACACACACACACACACAAACACACACAGTCAAGCCCGGCTCTCAGGAAAAACATCACCTCTAAAATCCCAAAACTGGACTCAGAACAACCATCCTCCAAGAGCCATGCTCCACTTTTATATGATGTCTACTAAATGTAAAATGTCGAGTGGCAACAGTTACCATAAGGCCCATCTCATCACAAATATCGTAGAACAGATCCTGCTCGTACACTCCCCCCCCCCACACTCTCAGGGCGTTCATGTTAGCGTCTACAGCTGACTGCAGCAGGTTCCTTAAGCTGCCACAGAGACAGAGACAAGAAGCCCGTTAGTCAGAAAACAACACAGGTGCGGTATAATAGTGTTGAAGTCCAGTCCACACAGACTTGGAGTGACTCACACAGAAGGATCTACTCGGTCCTGGAAGGCATCTGCTGGGATCCAGTTGGAGCCTTTGAGGAAAACTGGTTTCCCGTTTATGCGGAAATAAAAGCTGAGCCCCAGAGATGAACCAATCTGCTCCTGGATCAATTCCACGGTACGGAAAAACACCTGAAGGAGAGATTTTTAAGTTTTCCTTCACTCAGCTGCAGCTGTAGGAGACGACGGGCTCCAGAGAGTAAAGTTATAGGTAAATAACAGCTCCACTCATATCAGTTCTTTTAGTTTGTTACATTGAAAACAACTTGTTCAAAGTTTAAATTATTTAAGTAGAGCTTCTCTGGTTTACTTTTAAACTCCGTTTGGTCGAAATGTCTGATGGATCTGAATGATTTCCATCAATCTTACCTAAGGCTGTTGTGTTACCAAACAAAGCATAGGACTGAGTAACACATCTGAGAAGAAAAAGGAGGTTCTAATGTCTGACCTTTGACCCTGTGTGCAATAACAACACCTGATCCTGAAAGCCTCTGATGGTCAAACGGTAAAACGGTTGGCTGCCATGTCCGTTGGGCCACCAGAGCTTCACCTCCCTGCTCTGGAAGAACAAAAACATGAACAATAAAGCTGGTTTTGTTCTCTTAATTCAAATGGGAGCAGTTTCATTCAGGCACCTTGTTGATGAGCAGGGTGAAGTTGTACTTAGTCCTTCCTTTAGTAAATCGTGTCTGGAAGGTTTCCTGTGAGCCCAGCTCTGGTAAGGAGAGCTCCACTTGGCCACTGGTGGTTTGATCTGCATCTATAATGAGCTCAACCTGCAGCCTCCACTGGCCAGAGCTGTGATCTGAGCAGACACCAGAAATCTGAGGTAATATCACAAAAACCAAAAAATAATGCAACAAATTCAAATGAGTTAGGTTTCTAGAGGAAACACACTGTAGAGAGGGAAGGAAGAAAACTGGATAAGCTGCAGGATATCAAACGCCTCCAGTCGGATTCCCTTCCACAGGCCCAGAGTCGGGAATGAAGGCCCCCAGTCCCAACTGAAAGAGCTCTGCTCCTGCAACACAACACAACATCAGGGCTAGCATCAGGGTTAACATCAGAGTTAGCGTTAGGGCTAGCATCAGGGTTAACAACAGAGTTAGCATTAGGGCTAGCATCAGGGATAACATCAGAGCTAACATCAGAGCTAATATCAGAGTTAGCATCAGGGCTAACATTAGAGCAGGGATTCCCAAAGTGTGGTGCGCGCACGAGCTGCCGCTAGGGGGTGCGCGAGGTGAAAAGTGTAATGGCTGCGGAGCTCAGAGAAGTCTGTCATATGTCACCATTAATGTAGAAACTCATTTGTGGGTGGGCCAAAGAAAAAGTAAGTGGGCACAATAAGTGTAATTGAAAACAAGTATATTTTTGCACGCGCGCGTCTCCTCCGCATGTGCCCTAGCTTCATAATAACAATGCGTCGAGCTTCAGCACTCTGGCCTGTGCACGCCGATATGTTCCGTATTTGATCATTTTTAACGGTGTTGGAGGAATCTGAAGGTGGTGAGTCATTCTGGCAGATTGTAATTAACACCCTGTCTCATGCAGGTGTTCTGACGTTGTAAACCTCACACACAGAACATTGTGGATGTAACAAAATAAGAAGAAATGATTCCCATTCAGGCTATTAACAGCGCGCTGAAGATCTGAAGTTCAGAGTGCGTCTGTCAGAGGTCAGACGCGTTCCAGCGGAACCACGGCTCACGGGTGCACATGTGAGCACATCTGGGCTGGGCAGAAGTTTAAATAGCGCCAATAACGAGACGCAGTGACTTGAGCGGCTGTGCCGCGCGCGCGTGCGCGCGCACACACACACACACTGATTCAATAAGCGCGCACGCTGCGATCCGGCGCGCAGTCAGACTGAAGGCAGAAATGAACGCTGCCTCCACCACGATAAAAACTTTTAAGAGGTTATTTTTCATTCAAGGTCAAATTAAGATATTAGCGCATTATATATTTATATATATATATATATATATATAGAGAGAGAGAGAGAGAGAGAGAGAGAGAGAGAGAGAGAGAGAGAGAGAGAGAGAGAGAGAGAGAGAGAGAGAGAGAGAGAGAGAGAGAGAGAGAGAGAGAGAGGCATGCCCCGATGTGGGGGGGGGGCGTCGACATGGTCGGGACATAGAAGGGGGTGCGTGGCTAAATAAGTGTGGGAACCACTGCATTAGAGCTAGCAACAGAGCTAGCATCAGGGCTACCATCAGAACTAAAATGTTTGTTTTTTTTACTTTATTTAATCAATAGTCATATACAATGAACAAATAAACATGTGAATATCAGAGCATCAGGGTTAACATCAGAGCTAACATCAAATGGTTTCCTGCACTTCTAATGGCACCATGGAGGTATGACATTGATGCAATGTGATTGAATATTTGCAGTGGTGGGGACAGATTGCCAGAGATATAACAAAACATAAACATTTTGACCAGATGTCATGTAGTTCTTACTTTTCTAATGAAATTCACATGGCATTCCCCCTTCTGGACATCTGGAGGACACTCTGGAGGGACGCTGTAGGATGAATGAGCTTTACTTTGCTTGAAGGCATAAAGAACTGGTGAAACCAAAACAACCTTGAGCACATTCTCTCCATCTCTTAGAAGGTGGCTGACAGAGAAGTCCTGTACACAGAAAACAAAAAAGCACTTAAAGTACCCTCACACATGAAGGAAAACGAGACCCTTTATCTACCTTACATACATATCTACGAAACATGTTGTCTGTCCTCCCGACCATGAACCCATTGAACAAGATGGTGGCGACAGTGTCCACACCATCAAAGACAAGGAGAACCTTCTGTTTCACCCTGTAAGGAACATACAGGTGAGTGGGTCACGTACAGGTGAGTGGGTCACATACAGGTGAGAGGCTCACGCACAGGTGGGTGGGGCATGTACAGGTGAGTGAGTCACGCACAGGTGGATGGGTCATGTTAGGTGAGCGGCTCACGCACAGGTGGGTGGGGCATGTACAGGTGCGTGAGTCACGCACAGGTGGATGGGTCATGTTAGGTGGGTGGGTCACGTGCAGGTGGGTCGGTCACATTTAGGTGGGTGGAACGCATACAGATGAGTGGGTCACATTCAGGTGAGGGGGACACGCACAGGTGGGTGGGTCATGTACAGGTGAGTGGGACACGTACACTTGTGTGGGGTCACAAACAGGTGGGTCATGTGGAGAAGAGTTTTAAAGGTCATTAAAACATCTCATATACTCACCTTAACTGGGCAGATACATTAAATGATGTCATGTAAGTCCAATTATCATGCGCAATCCATCGATATGATAAATCGTTAAACCTGAAGTAAGGATCCTAAAAGAAAAACAAGTTTATTTTAAGTTAATATTGGAAAAAATATTATTCACCAAAAACTAGACTTGGTATTTTAATGCAGTAACCCGATGATGAGTTGTTAAGGTGATCTTTGTCCCTACCTGGATGTACTGTTGCTGCATCAGAGCTGTATGAACGCAACCCGGTACCGGTGCAGGTACTGACACCGACCCATTTGAGTTGGACAGCCTCCATTTACCGTTCAGACCCAGCTCCACTGATGGTTCCGAAAAAACACCCAAAACAACACAGAACAAAACACAACAGAACATGACGGCGGCTCCTGAGTTTACAAACTCAAGAGTGGATTTCCCTTTGTCTGTCACGTGACACTCTCGTGACAGTCAGCTGATAATCTTTCATCTTGCTGTAAAACAGAAAGCGCTGACAGTTTTTTTTTTGCGAACCTATTTTAAAAAGAAACTTTAAAATGTCTATCACACACGGTTACAGTTAGTGTACGCCACAAACTAGAGGCGTCTGTTTCTACAGTCAATGGTTGAGACTGTAGTTGCAATTAAGCACTCGTCCTTTAGAGGGCGCTGTCTCAAAAACAGAAGAAGCGTGAATCTGCTAACAGCTTGTCAGCCTACGCTTGTTCAATAAAGTTTTGGAGAAAAAGGAGCTGTCATGGCGTCTAACAGCAGCATCAACGATTTCTGTCGTTTTTGTCTGAAAAACATGAAAGTATCTGGTGTACTGGGACATTGTACTACTTTGTTTGATAAAAATAAGAAGCCACTGAGTATATCAGACCGACTTAAGCACTTAGGATTGGTGATAACAAAAAGACCTGGGAGGTCTAAACGTGTTTGTAGAGGTTGTGTCGCGATTTTATCCAAACTGGAAAAATCCCTTCCAGTGTTTTGGAGCTGGATGGAAAACGAGAAGGACGAAGAGTCCTCTGCAGCAGGAAGCGCCATAAACTCTGACAAGAGGAACGGAGAACGGACTCCTTTGAAAACTCCAAACGCACTGAAAAGTCCAGGACTACTTAGTGTTAAAGGGAGTTTTACTGTGGTAAGTTTGTTAGGCATGGTAGGAAGTATTTTGCATTAAAAAAATCACATTAAGCATTTTTAAATAAAATGTGCTTTACCAGAGCCTTCCCAACAGTAGACATACAAACTACTGCAGAAATAAACTTTTTCCAGATATTAAAAGAGCATTCAGTCATTACTTTAGTAGTATTCTTGATCTAATGTGTATATTTAAGTCACATTAAATACTACAGTGATGTAAAACTAGAGATGTGAATCTTCACTAGTCCCGCTGTCTGATTCAATTACAAATGTCATGTCAACGATTCAATTTCGATTTCATATCGAGATGTAACACGATTATTTCATATGGGTTTATTTTCTTCTAAAATTTGTTTTTATTTAAATCAAAAACGTGCCAAACACAATACACCATCCCTATAAACCTCTTTACAACAACAGTCCTTAGGATAAAACATTTTTAACCATTTAAGAAGATTCAACAATCAATCAATTTGATCCATAATCCTTTATGTCTGCATCTCGGTGCATTGATTATTAGATTAATTTACTTAGCTCTGTTAGAAGTTATTTGCTTCTCAATAACTTCATTTAAATGTTAGATTAAATGTTAATCCTAAACACCTTTATATATTATAAATAGTATATACATACACTTCCTGGCCAAAATAAAAGTCACCACATGGATTTAACTAAGCAAACAAGTATGAGCCTTTTATTGGATAATTACTGCATGGGAGATTATCTTTCACCTAGCAACTACTGGTGCAATGAGTTGGTTCTCATGCCAAAAGACACATCTGGTGGTCGTGGAAAAGAGTCTGTGAGAAGGGTCAGATCATTGCATCAAGCAGAGAAAACATCTAAGGAGATGCAGAAACGACTAAAACTGGGTTAAGAACTGTCCAACGCATTATTAAAAACTGGTCTGATGAGTCCAGATGGACCCTGCTCCAGAGTGATGGGTTCATCATGGTAAGAAGAGAGGCAGATGAAGTGATGTACCCACCATGCCTAGTGCCGGCTGCATATGCCTGTGGGGGCAGTGCTATGATCTGGGCTTGCTGCAGTTGGTCAGGTCTAGGTTCAGCAACAGGATGTGCTCCGAGAATGAGGTTAGCTGACTACTTGAAAGTACTGGATGACCAGGTTATTCCATCTTCCCTGATGACACGGCCAGATGTCAGTGTCAGCATTCATTGGGCTCAAAATGTGAAATATGAATGAAACACTGGATGGAAATAAATCTGGTGACATTGTAGAAGCTTATAGAAACAAGGCCACAGCAAGTGTGTGCTGTAATCAAAGCTAAAGGCGGTCCAACCAAATCTTAAGTGTGTGACTTTTTTTTGGGGGGGGGGGGGGGGGGGCTTCTTTATTTGGCCAAGCAGTAAATATATGCAGTGTAGTGTACATATATATATATATATATATATATATATATATATATATATACATATACATATAGTTATATGTATATGTATATGTATATGTATATATATATATATATATATATATATATATATATACATATATATATATATACATATAACTATATGTATATATATATATATTTAGAGAGAGAGAGAGAGAGAGATATCGGGGCAACGGTGGCACAGGAGTTAAGTGCTCGCCCGTAATTGGAAGGTTGAGTCCCGTTCAGTCTGTCGCTGTGTCCTGGGGCAAGACGCTTAACCCGCCTTGCCTGCTGGTGGTGGTCGGGGGGATCGGTGGTGCCTGTGTACGGCAGCCTCGCCTCTGTCAGTGTGCCCCAGGGCAGCTGTGGCTACAATGTAGCTCATCACCACCAGAGTGTGAATGTGTGTGAATGAATGAATGGCTGATTGTGTTGTAAAGTGCCTTGGGGGGTTCCAGGACTGTAGAAGGTGCTATATCAAATACAGGCCATTTACCATAGATAAAATATTTTCACTTCAGTCTAACTATGCCAGGATCTTATTGCTGTTAGTAGTCATGTTGTCAGTCACATTGTTACATGTTTTTTTATATTCCTGGTTCCTTAAATGTTTGTGTCTTTTAGAGCACATCAGATACATCGATGACATCTCGCCTTCACATCAGCACACAAACAGACTCACCAGGCTGTTCAACACGAGCAACGCAGGTTTCCTTGGGTATATTGGGTCACTGTGTTGGAAGCAAAGGTTTGATTTTTAACTCTTATTGGAATTTTGATTGTGATCCTTTTGTCATGTTTTTCCTACGAAGACAGGTGCACATGTGCTTGCAAAGTAACCATTTTTTATTATTATTTAACCATTATTTATAATTGAAAATGATCAGTAACTCAGATTTTTAACATGCAGACTGAACGAGGAGATGGTCTTCTACAGCTATTACCTTAGCTTCTGATAGAAAATACTGAAAAATGCTCCGTTCAGAAAATCCTGACAGATTTACATCACAATGTCACTCACCATTCATGGAATTACCTATCTTGGCTGTTGTTGATTTACCCCCAAATTCCACTACCTCCGCTCCGCTCCGACACGAACGCCGGAGCAAAATCGGTCTCGTTGTAGTCAATCAGAGCAATTCCACTACTGCGGCCGTGCTCCGGCAGTGCGGCGCCGTGCGCCGCCCTCTGTTCCGTCATCCGGCAAAAATAGAATCGATCCTATTTTTGCCGGACGCCGGAGCACCTCCGCAGTAAATGGACAGAAATCACATCCGCCCAACAGGAAAAGGAGCAAGCACAACTTCCGTTTTTCACAATAAATTGATAAACAAAAGGCGTTTTTTGTTTCATATGCACAGGTTTAACAACTTTTAACAACTATCAATGGTGGCTGAAGTTTAAATGCACAAAAGTAAGCCATAAATACAGTTTCTACTATCAAAGTAGTCACACTTTGTTGATCCAAACACTGCTGATCTCTCAACACAAATGATGGGCAGATTAAACAGTTCATGTCGATGCTTCTCCCACACAACGGGTGTTTGGATCTAACTTCCGCGTTTATTGCTCGGACTGTATCGCAAGATCTCGAAGATCCCGCGCATGCTTGTTTGCCCACCTCAGGTCTCCGCACCGGAGCGGAGCCGTTGTAGAGCGGGTACCAGTAAAAATTGAGTCCGGAAGCGAGCGGCTGCGGAAGGCGGGGGCGGAGCGGAGGTAGTGGAATTTGGGGGTTAGTGTCCAGAAATCAGCGGCTAGTAGAAGCTAACCATTAGCACCACATGGCAGAACTTCTCCAGGCTTGTGTTATTTATGGAGATAAAATATCAACATTGCAGAGCAAACAGAGTCACGCGTCTGTTAGCCAATCAGAGAAGAGAAATCCAATTATCAGGAAATTCGACTCCAAATCCTGCTGTCTGAAAGTACTTTCTCCTCCAGCTGACTAAAAGGGAGCAGCAGAGTCACACCCCCCCCCCCCCCCCCCGGGAATGACTTGGCATTCATTCCTACCAGAGACTACTGATAATGCATTAAAATATGAGTTCTGTTGGTCTTTAATGTGTTATTTTCATGCATGTACCACTTTGACTTCTCAACAGTTGTGAACATATTTGTTGCTTTTCATTCAGTCATTAGAGCTTTAAAGTGACGATGTGTATTTTCCCTGGCAATAGGGAGCTGTACATACTTAAATTATTGCAAGAAAGCAGTTTTTTGTGTTCGAGTATGGCCATTAGGGTCAAAAATCCCTCGGTTCGCAACCTCCAGCAAAACTAACAATCACATCAGACTCTCTTTCATCACTGGCAACGAGCGAAGAGGTAATTGTGTAAAACAACAACGTTTATGACTAGTGAAAATAAGTAAATGCATTTTGTCCTCATGGGCTCCTGTAGAAGGAAACATGGCATCTAATATGGCATCGCCCAGAGACTTAGACCCACTCTAATGTATTTTTGACCTGATTTTTATGTTTATATGTTACAAAGTCACCAATATTTTTCAACTGGGCATCATTTAATTCATTTTCAACAACGTTTTGATGCATATTTCTAGAGATGAATGGTAAAAACTACACATTGTCTCTTTAAGCTCTTAGTATTACCTTGTAACGTCACAGTAATCAGTCAATCAATCAATTTTATTTGTAGGGCACCTTCCACAACGTTATCAGAAGCCCAAGGTGCTGAACAGCATCATCATAAAAACATTCCCAGTACCTGGGCATAAAAGCAAGATAAAAATATAAAATCATAAAATAACAAGCAAGCAATATTACAAATACAGAGAGATAACGGAATAAGACTAATCAATTAAAAACAAATGCTGGACAAAATAAAATCAAGCGTCCTGATCAAAAGAAGAAGTATTAAAAACCATAATGTCAGGGCAGTTCAAAGAACCCTAGTGCTGAAAAGCAATCAAATAAAAATGAGTATTTAGACGAGACTTAAAGACTTGAAGGGACGGTGCCTGCCTAACGCTCAATGGCAATTCATTCCACAGAGTTGGAGCCAAAACAGAAAATGCACGATAACCCCTCGATCGATATTTCGACCGGGGGACCACCAGACGTCCCTGCTCGGCTGAGCGAAGAGACCGAGATGGAGCATACCTGTGCAAAAGTGCAGTAATGTAAGAGGGGCACTGCCCTGGAGGGCCTTATAAACGAGAGTTAAGATTTTAAATTTAGCTCGGTATTGCACCAGGAGCCAGTGCAGAGCAGCCAGCACTGGGGTAATGTGCTCTCGACATCTAGTACCTGTCAGGAACCTAGCCACTGAGTTCTGTACAAATTGGAGCCATGCAACCGTGCACTGGGCCAGACTAGCATACAGAGCGTTACAGTAGTCCAGACGGGACAGGACGAAAGCATGCAACACAGACTCCAGATGAGCTCTGGACAGCAGAGGCCTGATCCTGGATAGTCGTTTCAAGTTAAAAAAAACAGGACCTCACCACTGTATTTACGTGAGTGTCAAGATTAAGTGAGGAGTCGATTTTAATCCCCAAATTACTGACTATTTTGTTTTCATAGGGGGTCAATGGGCTAAGGTCAATATCAGCACCTGAGCCATTTCTTCTGCCAGGACTAAGTATTATGACTTCCGTTTTGCTCTCATTTAGGTGAAAAAAATTAGAAGCCATCCAACATTTTATGTCCTTCAAACAGTCCAATAAAGGAGAAACGGATCTATCCTCCCCACATCGAAGAGGGAGATAGATCTGGCAGTCATCAGCAAAAAATGAAATTTCACATTATGCTGAGGAAGGAGGACTCCAAGAGGAAGCAAATACACTGCAAATAGGAGAGGACCAAGGACAGAGCCCTGTGGCACACCCCAACGAAGTCTCACGCAGGGTGACGTCACCTCACCCATCTGAACACTAAATGTCCTGTCATGAAGGTAGGAGCGAAGCCATTGGAGGGCCTGCCCAGTTATCCCCACCCAATGCTTTAGTCGGTCCAAAAGGACTTTGTGGTCGACTGTATCAAAAGCTGCAGATAAGTCCAGCAATAGCAGGACAGCATCGTTATCCATGTCACAGGCTAAACACGTGTCATTAAAAACCATTAAAAGAGCAGATTCAGTGCTGTGACCTGTCCTGAACCCTGACTGAAAGACTTTTTTAATCTAGGTATCCAAACAGAATCATCCCTGATGAGGAAGAGTGTGGCCACCAGCACTGCAGATGCACCATGGGGGCCTGGTACCTCAGTGCCCATCGGGTCTGTTCATCTGAGGCCAAGTAAAAGACCTCGGTTAGATGAAGAGGATGAAGGGGAAGTCTCCATATTAAGACCTGAACCCCCTGAATCCACCTATGATCCAGCCCAGTTAGTGAGCGCTGTTGCTGAGTCTTCACAGCTGATGTATGTTTTTGTCTCTAATTTGATCTAAATGTCCATGTTTATTTGACATAGATTTAGTTGAATTAAACGTATCTTGTTTTGTCGCATTCCCAAACAGTGATATGTCTTCTACTGGATACAAAGACTCCAAGTACATAGTATTTGAGAAAAACCTCGTGGAACTTTTTGAAACGTGTCCAGTTTGCAGCCGTGTGTCGGAGGTGAAGACCTACAGACGAGGAACCTTTCTGTCTATCCACCAAAAATGCCATCACTGCAGTTATTCAAAGCAATGGAAAAGTCAGCCAGTGGTGGGGAGCACCCCTGTGGGAAACATCCAGCTCTCTGCTGCCATATATTTCACCGGTTCTTCTTACTTTAAAGTGCAGAAGGTAAACTACACTGCAGAATCTAGCACCATGTTTTCCATGCCACCAAATGTAAATGAAGCCATGATGAAGATGTATTTTTTTAAGGTATTTGAAGCCATGCATCTGCAAAATATTAGCTACACAACGTTCCGTAACCATGCCAACAGTTATCTGCAACCAGCTGTGATCCACACATGGCAGCAGTACCAAGAAGAAGAATTACGGATCCTGAGTCAAAAAAGAGTCAAGGTTGGAGGGGACATGCGAGCAGATTCACCAGGTATTCTTGATAAATTTGTGTCAGGTTGTGCTGTAACTCAGGTAATCGCTTACTAATATAACAGACATTAAAGAGACAATGTGTAGTTTTTTTTACCATTAATTTCTGGAAATATCCATCATGTTGTTAAAAATGAATGAAATGATGCTCAGTTGTTGAAAAATATTGGCGGCTTCTTAACATATACCCATACAAATCAGGTCTAAAATACACTGGAGCAGGTCTAAGGGTATTTCTCAATGCTTACCAGGACACTGTTCTTCCTTAGTCAAAGAAAATGGTTAAATGGAACAGACTTGCATCACTTGACCGCAGTGGTCACATAACGTCACGTGACATGGGAGATAACATTATATTTTATACATATAAGTTTCAATATAAATATACAACAAGACTTTTACTTTTTAAATTTGTGTATATGTTGGTTAAATTAAATATGTAAGGGAGTTACTACCCACTAGCCACCGAAGCTGCAATTACTGAGCCACTAACCAACCATAGATAACTTCTTTTGATCTAAAAAATTACATTTTAAATTAGTTGACTTACATTTAAACTTAAAATGTGCCCCCGAAGTAGCTGCTGGCTTCTGATCCGCCGTCCTTTTGAAAATACAGCAGGGTATTCTGGGACATTTTTGACCAGGGCTAGGCTACAAGACACCTCCCGTGTATCCTTGCTCAGCTAGCTAAACGGCTAACAAACGGAGAACATTGTAACACGTCTTTGCAGTTCCTGATGACATATCTCTTAGGCAAACGGGGCGGGACCAAGACATCAAGGCAAGGTTCCTTGGCATTGAGAAACACCCCAAGTCTCTGGGCAACGCCATATTAGATGACATGTTTCCTTCTACTGGAGCCCATGAGGACAAAATGCATTTACTGATTTGAAACAAAAGGTTACAAAACTTTCGTCATTCTTAAATGTTGTTGTTCTACACATTTACCTCTTCACTTGTTTCCAGTGATGAAAGGGAGTCTGATGTGCTTGTTATTTTGCTAGTTTGCACTCCCCGGAGTTTTTGACCCTAATGGGCATCCATTGGTAGTCTTACTCCAACATAAAAATACTGCTTGTTTGCTATGATTTAGGTATCTACTGCCCCTATCGCCAGGAAAAATACACACTGTCACTTTAACATGTCATACTTGTAATAATAAAATTATTTGAAGGTCACTCTGCAAAGTTTGGACGTTATAGTTTGATGAATCTGGAGAACAACAGCGTCATCGACATTCAACTTGTCCAGGTGAGTGTGTTCATACAGGTAAGACAGTCTCACAGTATGTAATACATTCCTCCAAAACTTCACACACACACACACCTGTCACCTGACTGACCATGACACAATTGCTATTCGCTTTGTGCATTTGTTTGTGTTTATTATTTATTTACAGAGCAGTGAGGTTGGTGGAAGCCCAAAGATGGAGATAGAAGGACTCAGAAGGAGCCTACGGCTTCTATGGTCCAAGGGTGTGACAGTCGATTTAATAATCACGGACCGCCACCCTCAGATCCAAAAGTTCCTCCAAAAGAAAAAGATAACGCACTACTGCGATGTCTGGCGTTTACAAAACAGTACGCTTATTACTTTAATTCATTGTGCAATTTCAACATTTGAACGCAAGTTTTTATTGCATAATAAAAGTAGATCTCCCATTCCAGTCCTGGCCTTGGCTGTTTAGAGGCACACACATCTTGTTTTTATAGTTAACCACTTGTGTGACCTCCAGGTATTTCCAAGAGGCTGGCCAAAGTGGCTAAAGATAAGGACTGTGAGGTGGTGAAGAAGTGGCAGCGTGGAATCAGCAACCATGCGTTTTGGTGTGCAACATCGTCATCCTCGGGGCCAGAGAGAGTCGCCAAATGGACGTCCGTGGTGAACCACATGCAAGACATCCACGTCCACGACAATCCCCTCTTTCCCCAATGCCAACATCCAGTCCGCCTGAGCAGCGATCGTAACAAGTGGTTTCAGCCAGGTTTGGAGCGTACCCTACTATTTTAGTAATGTTTGGTAACAAAATAACTTTGGAAGTTAGGAAGTTTTATTAACTTCATGCTCTGTGTCTGTAGGTTCAAAAGCTCTCTTCAAAGTGGAGAAAATCTTGACTAATAAGAAGGTTCTCACGGATGTTGCACAGCTAAGCTCGCAGTACCAGACGTCCTTTCTGGATGCTTTCCACAACGTAGCGCTGCGCTTCACGCCCAGAAACGTGGTCTTTCCTCCCGGTGAGAGGCTCTGCAGGTGTGTTTATTCACATCTACATTCTCTATCGTGTGTGAAGCAGTGACACCTTAAAGAATGCATTTTCATAGGAGAGAAGAGTGTGGTGTTCTGCACAATAATGTGTTGTCATGTGTGATGAGACCAGAATCGGTAGGAAACAGAATTTTCATCTTTTTTTTTTTTTTTTGACAGACTTTATTTGGCAGCAATGCATTTCAATGAAAACTCGAGTCGCATTCAAGTAGGAACAACTGCAGGAAATTGGAGGAATGCAACACATTTCCCAAAGAAGGGAGGACACACGCTAGAGCCAGTGAAGACACCACCAACACAACGTAAGTAGTTTTTGTTTATGAGAATCAAATGAATGTGTTCCATGTGGAACAGGGGTGCCCAATCCTGGTCCTCGAGGGCCGGTATCCAGCTTGTTTTAGTTTTAATTCTGCTTCAACACACCTGATTTCAATCAGCAGGTGATTAACAGGCTTCTGCAGAGCCCGATGAGATGCGGCACAGGTGATTCAACCAGTTAATCAAGTGTGTTGGAGCAGAAAAACCACAAAACCTGCTGGATACCGGCCCTCCAGGACCAGGATTGGGCACCCCTGATGTAGAACGTACATCACTGAATATTTGCATTGAACGATTTCTTCTAGGCTACGTTCACAACCTGATATCTGATGTCTTTGAGGAGATTGTCCCTCATCCCCAGCCGTACTTAAAAAGGATCCAAGAGATCCAGCTCAGCTGTCATAGGCCTTCGACCGTCCTCCACTGACAGGAGCTGGGGCTGCATACAGGTCTCGTTTTTGGCAAGTGTAGCTGTAAAGGTACACACTGGCCTGTGTCCAGGAATTTGCTTTGGATCTGCAGGGCAACACAAACTGGAACAACTCTGACCTTTCTCCTGAAATAACCCAGCACTATCCCACAAAACATCTGAATGCCAGATATCAGCAGCCTGGAAAAGAGAGGACTTTTAAAGGTTGTACAAAGCTCTGAAGAGTGTAGTTTTTTTTTATGAAGTAGATTAGATTGTTTTAATCTTTCATATTGCCTTCAGACAATTTGTTTTAATTAGACCAGAGTTTTGCATTTGTTAATACTAATACAAAGTAATCAAATAAATTTGAACTCTTTTCAAACAAAACATGCATCTCACCTTTCATAACCAATGGGGTCATAATCAGCTCTATAAATGTTTAACAGACTGGTTTTAATCCTGGGTGGTGTCGGTCCATCTTAGCTAAAGCTATCGTCTTTCTCATGACCCAAGGAATCTCCTTGCAGCATGTTCTCAGCCTCTATTAGCATCCTGGTGCACTTCCTGTATGTGCACCTATAAATGTATATTAGTGTGTTAGTTGTGTGTTATAATTCATGCATCTTATGAAATACAGTGGCATGTCCAGGCCTTTTGGAATGGGGTGGCCCATGGCCCAGGTGGGGAACTTATTTATGCTTACAAAATCATTTTAATTTTTGTGAATTTGTGAGCTCCACATTTTGCCATCAACAGCTGTATTGTGGTGGTTAGCAAGCCAAGTCTTGGTACATTACCTCCACCAAATAGGGTGGAGTAGGACTAGGACTCTAAATACTATTTGTCTATATGAAAACAAATGTTCTGTAGGCGTGCTGCTGGAAACCAACGTTAAAGGTGTAGGCTACAACCTACTATGTTGGGTTTTGTAATTCCAAACCTTTTGTGGACAATGTAAGTCAGTTTGAATGGAACTCAACGGGGTGGCCAATCAGATTTCAAGGGTGGAATCTGCCACCCCAGGCCTTTACCTGATAAAAATGTAAATCAAAAATTATACAGCATGGTGCAGAAACTTGTCAGTAATTTACCATTAAAGAAATAACTTGTTAGATGCAACGCCAGATATTTAAGGCACCATCAGGTTTTAGATTACGGCTTAGTTTAAGAAAACCCCACATTTAAACTCATAGAGAACTGTTTGACCCGAAGCCTAATCATGAGTCAGTAATTGGTCTAGACTAGTGGGCTGAACCAATGATCTTTTTTTTAAATGTTTTAATACATCTTTATTTTATATTACTTAAGAAATTAAGACTGAAGTTCTCTCTGACCCCAGTAAGTGAATCAGACAGACACCAGTGAATGTTATGGTTGAAGTAACTTTATTGAAGGTAAAACTAAAAGAAACAGAGCCACCAGTTGATTATCAACCATCAGCTTTGCATCGAGACCCCATGGCTACAAGAAGACAGTGTTCGAGTGGGCGTAAAACTATCTGCTCATCTACGGCTCCTAGGCAACTAAAGGGGGAACAAAAGAAAGGGAACCAGCTTTGTCCAATGATTCAACCTTACAATCCAGTTTATTAGCAGAAACATCAGAAATAACAGCCTACCTTTATTAACATGCATTAAATACAACATGAAGTCTTATATTTAGTTTTAACATGGATATATACTGCTGTGCTTCTCTGTACACACTTGGAATAAGATACAACTCAGAACTCTTATCCTAGTGAGCAGAACCTGTGTTACACCATTTGTAATTTTCCCAATCAAATACAGCAGACATACACCAACCACTTCTGATTCTTAGGAGGGCAAAATGCTCCTTAAGGTCTAGACTGGAGAGGAGGGGAACCAGCCTGGTGACCAGCTGGATCCTCCTCATCATCAGCGTGGGAAGGTGAACTGCATCAGGGTCTAAGTGTGCGCAGAGGAAATCAGGATGACCAATCTGTGGCTGAGCCACCATTGTATTTTTTGTTATAAAAAGGAGTTTGTACTTGACAGAAACTGGTTTATGACCTAGAGAGGAAACACTATCTTCTTATGAGCACGCAGGTGGGAAAAATTAAAACAAAAACAGGATAAAATGCATCGATTAACCAAAAAACAAAACTAAGTGAAAAGAAAAACAGAATCCCATAATTTGACGTTTGAACCAGCAACATTTCCACCCGCTTCCAGGCGACACCCTCACATTGCGTACTTTTGTGTCCATTCTTTTGCCATTTTGATGTATCTGCAAGGAAGAAGAGAAACACTCAATGTTTCTGCAGCAACCCCACTACTTCTGCATCCTAACAAAGCACGCGTGCACACGGGCACCATCAGGTTTTAGATTCCAGCATGAATTAGATCAATAGCCAACATCTACAGAACATAGAAATAATGCAACTTTCTTCTCACAGGTGAAGAATTCAGGAGGAAATATTTCAGTACCCTATACAAAATAACCATGCTGTGGTTAGTGGCCTTGTCTCATGCATGTTCCACCAAGATAATCCAGTCTGGTCTTAAGGACTACTTTGGTCCCGTTATTGCATCGATTCCAACAGAAACCTGATCGTGTGTCGATTTAGGACAAAGCAAGAGCTGAAAATTCATTAACTGTTGCACACAAGACCCAGAGGACTCCAGGTGCCTTTGCCAATGCACGTTTGAAAACTTAAAAGGCTGTGCAGGAATATTTTGGTAACCAAAAAAAAAAAAAAAAAAAACACTTGCATAAAACCAAGATGCATGTTAAGAGACTGAAGCAGAACAGATGAGTTACTGCGTTTACACTGGAACTAGAATTTTTTTCTTTACACACAAAAATGGGAAATCAGCTGCAAGTCTCCATTTAACCACAGAGACAAAAATATATCTGCGCTCACAACACCAAGATGCAGCGCTGGCCCGTAGCCTTACCCTAAAGCATGGCATACTTGGTTGTCCACTCCTGAGCTAGTTTATTGTACCTAACAAAGTGAAACCACATTACACAAGAATTCCCAGAAGGAAAGGTGTGACCCCCCCCATCCCGATCAATCATTGATAAGCCTCTATAAAATTTGCTCTGGGTGACATTTCTTCAGAAGTAACAGGCGACAGTTTAATCCCAAACACCACTTACTTCTGACTATCTGTTTTGTAGATTCGTGCGATCTCTGGCACTAGTGGGTCATCAGGGTTTGGGTCACATAGCAGTGAGCAAATGGAGAGAAGAACTGAAAGAGAGTTTGTTTTAATCAATAATGAGAAGATGAAACACAGAACAGTAATCACAGTCGCTGGCCGTTAACACTCATACCTTTAGAAATAGTAAGTGCAGGAGACCACTGTGATCTGAGAATATCCAGACAGATACTGCCATTACTGTTAATATTTGGGTGGTAAATTCTTGTTGTAAAAGCAACCTGAAAGAAGGAAAATACAGTTTCAAAATCAGCAGTCACACAATTTAAATTTCTGTCCAGTTTTAGATCCCAAGAACATGACTGGGCAGAGATGCCTTTCAGTAAAGAAGAAGAAGAAAAAAAAAAAAAGGGCCTGAAACGTAACATCACAATATTTCATTTTTACAAAAATGTGACTGAAGAGTCCTTTTCAAATCGTGAAGATGAAGAAAAAATAAATAAAAACAGGACAGATCCACTACTCCAGCATACCTTGGGTGGTTTGAAAGGGTAGTCTGTTGGAAAATGAATTGTCAAGAAGAAAACTCCTCCCTGATATGGACTGTCACTCTGAAAGCACAAACAAGCAAACAAATACAAAAAAAGTAAACACACAGCTTCCCATTTTCTAATCAAATTTTGACCGTTATCTCATGAATATATGTAGACAGAACAACATCGTCCTGCTGAATAAAAAGGGCACCAATCATGTCATAAAATACTTACAGGCCCCATGATTGTGGCTTGCCAGTGAAACACTGCAGAGAACAGAAAGTGAATGTTAGTAAAAGATGGTGAAAGGTCACAGGTATGTGATCCAACAGGAACTAAGCTGCTACACCATCCTCACATATTCCTAGCAGCAACATGGATCATCTGAGTTTGGGAAAATAAATTTACTGAAACAGAGCTCGTTGGTTCAGAAATGACAAATATAAAACCTTTAGATGCAATTATAACCTAAATCTTAAGAAAAATTAGTCTCAAAATGCCACAAAAACAATTTCAGATTCAAAAGTGGGATTTAAACTTATTCATTCATTAAAACTTCGTAAGTCAAGCATTTCAAAACATTAGAACCAGCATTTAAAACAACTACACTTACTGTCATCACCCACGGGGCCAGCTGAGCACTGTGCTGGGGGGTCACGGGCCAGGTCATTCAGTTCCTTTAATGAAAAGTAAACAGGTTAGTTGTTAGTTCTGTGGGACTTCTTGACTTGATCAGATCTGAGGATGGTAGGAAGATGTGGACACTGGTGGTAGTTCTGGTCTCCTCTTTCACAACATCCTCTCCATGACACCCCTACTGCCCCTCTATACCAGCCCGGGGTCAGAGGTCAAGTTGTTAACGTCACCACAGCAAACTGCTAGATTACAGCTATGCATACGCTGTACACTAGGGCCGGTTATTTTGGGGTGTACAGCTATTTTTGAACGAGGTGGAGGCATTGCTCCACCCTGGCCTTCAGAAACCATGTCACAAACAACTTCACTTCCTCGAAGGAATCTTCAGCACGGGACAGTTGAATCCTTCACATTACACCAGTTCATCCAAATGTACCGCATGAGGGGAAAAAATACAAACAAAAAAAAAACCCCACAATAAAATCCAGTTAAATTCCAGAGAAATGTATCACAGCCGTAGCATATACTGAAGTCAGATCAGATATGAGTCATTGGGTCTGGTAACAGAGTTAAGAAACTACTGTCCTAAGAGATTACCACCGGTCTGTCCTCGGGCCAATGTGGTACTAGTTAGAAAAACCATGCGGCATCTGTCCCGTCTTCAGCGTCTCCATGAGCAAACCCAGCATGTAACTCTTAACTGCTAACAATAGCCAACAAGCTATGTGAGGTTTGGCCAACTCGTATTTAACAGGAATGGTCATTCATTAAAAAAAAGGGAAAAAATAATTTCAAATGATCGACACTACGCCAGACTCCAAACACACAACCTGATTAGACACTAAACTCTGTAACGTTGACGCTTCCTCGAACACGCTTCGCCGCCTGCTTTCACAGGAAATGGTCGCATTGTGGGGAGGCTAGCCCGACACGCTAACTTTAAGCCAACATTTGACGATGTTATCTTACCTTGTGGATCCTTTTCAAAGCCATCCTCTCTCGATGTTGTCTGACGAATAAATGTTTTTCTCTCGCAATAATAAAGGGCTAACTTGTGCCGAAGTGAATCGTTTTATTAAGCGTCACCGAGACTGGGTCAACTCGACGGCCTTTTTCTCGCTAGCGTAGTTAGCTTGCTAGCGTGCTAAAACTACGTATACGCAGAATTGTTAAAGAACCACACGACGCTCACTCGTTATTTAGCGATCTTCACGCCGTTTCGACGCCCCGAATTAGATTATTAGAGACTACTCTCGAGGCTGTGTACGTGCGTATATCAAGCTGGCAGGCAGCGCTGCTCCTCTCTTGGTTTCGGTCGATGCCGTTAGGTAACTGGTGCCTGTCCTCATACGTGTGTGAGATTTTATGACGTGAGGCGGCGTTAGCTGCTGCGTGACGCGGCGGATGTGATGGCAGATTGTTAACAAGCCTGTGGAAGTATGTCAGGACAGCCTGAAACATGCCATCCTCCAGACGCAGGATCACACGGTGTACTATTATTCAGAAACGGACACAGATGGGCTTTTAAACTTTCAACACTCAATTAATAAAATCAAACACACAATTAAACAAAAAAAGACTTCTGACTCGTATCGGTTAGGGTTGAGGGCATAGACACAGGGCAGCTACTCTAAACAGACATTATTAAATAATTAACTTAGTCACAAATTTCATTTTCATATAAATATTAGAATATTTTTTTTAATTTATTTTTTAAAAAGTGTATTTATTGACCTTTAGGAACAAATTGTTCTCTATTCTACACTTTATTCTGAGCTGCTATTTCAGATTCAGTCTATGTGATTTTATATTTTATGAAACAGATTTCCTTTTAGCTTTTAGCCAGCTGATGTTTCTGTTTAATAAAACCATGAACAAGCCAAGAGGTGCCTCTGCACTCGGGATAGAGGGAAAATACTGATTTGTAAACATTGAAGTTTATTTGTATTGTTTTAAAATCATTTTTACAGTGAGGGAAATGGGTCAAAAAGGTTTGCCACAGAACAGTGTCAGTCTGACAGCAACTGAAGTTTCGGATTGTCTTAGCTTAAAGCTACAAAGCTAATGTTCAGAGCCTGTGCCTCATCCTGCTGGGTTTATAATACTACAGTAAAACGTAGACGCAGCAGGAGTTTTACTCTGGGGAAAGATGAGATCCTTGAAGAGTAACAAAAATTAATCCTATTTAATAATCCAAAGGCATTTCTTGATAAATCATAGTAATTTGTTTTCCTTTTCTAGTTGTGCATCGAGTAAACACCATCAGGTTTAATATTCAGACGTATTTCTGAACATGTGGAGGATGTGATCTTTGTTTTGATGAGTTGCTCCACACCAGGGAGGCTAATGTGTTCATTCCAGTTATGATTGTAGACCCTTCAAGGCACTGGTGCAAGGGCTGGGTCAACCACTGGATTCTGGGCAGTCCCAGTTCAGTTCTGATTGTGTGACATGATCGTGATGCCTGTTGAAAGAGTCAGTGGAGCCTCGAGGGTCTGACTGAGCTGATGTTGTGTTTTCAGCAGGGCTCACAGCACCTGAGGCCGCTTGTAGATGAATTTCAGTTTTGTTTAATTTTAGTGAATCAAAGTCACGACATGATTTAGGTGTCCTTTGGTACTTATTAGGATGAAACTCTGGTAGCTCCAGGTCACGCTGGCCTTCCTCAGTATTCTCATTAACCGATGGGAGAGGGGAGCAGGACCCACTGACCCCCACTGGGCTGTTCAGAGAAGTTGTATACAGTAATGCATCAGAACTGGAACGTCCCTCTAAGGACACGGGTGGGATGAAGTCTCCACTGGAGTTCAAACCATGACCCTGAGCAGCTTCAGCTGGTTCCTCTTTACTGTCTCTGTTCCCTAAGCCGTCTCTCTCCTCCTCCTCCTGCTGCTGAGTGTCATCATCACCCTGCGCCTCCGTGGAGCTGCTGCTCGGTTTCTGATGTCCTTCTTGTGCAGCCGATTCCGGCTGGGCCTCCCTCTGAGCTGCCGGGTCACCGCCTGAAGCCTGGCTCTGACCCGCTGGTGCTGGTCGGACTGTTTGGTGACACATGGGACACGTTTCCTGCACATACAACCACTTCCGGAGACAGTTACCGTGGAAGAAGTGTCCACACAGTGTGATCACAGCAGAGCTCATTTCCTATGAGGAGACAAACAACGCCATGTAATTCATATGTTTTACAGCATAAACATCCTAAATAATAACATTACCATAATACCAAACCATTACTAATAATCATTTCTCATCCTGATGCATTACTGATTCATTTGTTATATAAAAAGCTTTGCCCACTTCCAGACTGCTACTAACATCACACGACTTCAGCACACTTTACTAAAACTCATCCACTTCCTCTTGCACTGGAGGCAGGAGTCAAACTGGAAAAGCAGGAATCAGCACCACAAATGTAAACAATGTTGACTATTCCACTCGTACAGATGGAAGTCATGTTCAGAGGATGAAACAGAAAATAATACAAATGCCTAAAGAACAAAAACATGGAAGCCAAAATGTGGGTTGTGACCCTTTATATCATTCTAAAAGTTACATTTGAAAATGAAGTTAAGCTTGTTTTATAGACAATGCATAATGAACGCAGCCTCCGTGCCATCACCTGTGGGCTTCTACAGAGCTGAATTTCAATACAAGAATGGAGCTGAGGGCGTGGCTGTGGGGGTGGGGCCAGATGATTGACACCCAACAAACTGAGGCCTAGTCCACACGTAGCCGGGTTTTTTTTAAACGAATATCCGCCCCTCCAAAAACTTGTATCCACACCACCTCGTTTAAAAAAAACTGTCCACACGTACCCGGATAAATACGTTAAGGATATGCCAGACCTGTAGGTGGCAGTACTTCCCCCGTTCTTAACCTCGTCCTTCGTCTGTGGTCTTCCGCAAGGAGCAGTAATTCCGCTTGCAAAAACAAATAAGCAGAAAGCGCTTGGACAATTGATAAAGCGAGCGCAGCTCTGAGGGCTTCCATGATGCCGGCTAGTGTAAACACAGGTCACACACGTGATGTCAGCATTTTTTTGTCGTGGAAAGTGACGTTGCGGATCTTAAAACTCCGGTTTTGTCCGTCCACACGCACACACCCAAAACGGAGAAAACGCAGATCTTCACTTTGGCCGGAGTTTTTAAAAAGATCTGTTTTCGTGTGAAAAAACTCAGTTTTCGTGTGGATGACAGGCCAAAACGTAGAAAAATATCTACGTTTTGGCAGATCCCCGGCTACGTGTGGACAGGGCCTAAGACAATATAGTTACAATGCTAGCTGTTGCTTTAAGCCAGAAAACTGCGAGTGAGCAGCTGTGCTACCCTCTGCCATCTAGGTTGTAACACCTTTAACGTGGGACCGAGGCTGAGGCCCTCCCTGGAGCAAGCAGGGGGGCAAACCGCTAGTGCTAGGACTGACTCATTTGCTACCCGTCAATCAAAAGGACACACCCCTAACTAGTCAGAATTTCAAGCTTTAATTACATTCAAATGGATAACTCACAAAAAATGCACCCCCCTCAGAGTTATCACGGCGGTAAGCTAGATCTATCAAACCTAAAATGTTTTTCTGAACCAGGCTGTAAACATGTTCATTTCTTCAGTGAAGTGGACATTTATAACATGAGAGTCAATTGGGCCATTCCCATCTGTACCGGGTCGGCCCGGGCCGGGTAGCGTAGGTTGTTTACATATCTGGGTGGCCTGGTATTTTTCCGGGCCAACCAAGGCTCATTCTCAGCCCTCTTCTCGAGGGGGTCTGCTTCAGGCCGACCAGGACCAACACACCCACTGCTGACAGCAAATGTACACCTTCCATTAGAGCAAGCCTCTGATTGGTGGGTAGAATCAGCTCACATGGGCTTAAGGCAAGGATGTGTGGCATCAACCGGGCCAGGCTGGGGCCGACTGGGGCTACCCGGCCCGGGCCGACCCGGTACAGATGGGAATGGCCCAAATGAGAACTTGCTCCCTTCTGGTGCCAGCCCCTAGTGGATGAGAGGGGAACTGCAATTAGGTCACTTCTGCATTGGCTTCACTTTTGGCAGACAGTTTTCCCCCTGGTTTGTGATGATCTGAGTCTCCTTTTGGCTTCCACTGAATATGAAAACATCACAAAACAAAGATTAACTATAGAGTTAATTATTAAACCAGAAATCCTGAACATTTTAAACCAACTCTCCTGCTTTTGTTAGAGCTGCTGAGAGGATTTCTGTTCTGTTTACTGGAAACCAAAGACACCATTGATCTAATTATAACAAGCACAAAATTCTCAGTCAGCACAAACTACAACAAATCCGACTAGAAAAGTCTTAAATGGGACTGAGTGGAAACTTAACGCTGGCTGAAGAAAAAGCAGTAAATAAATAAGTAAATCCCATGAAGTGGAGCCAGGCTGACCTGAACCAGAGTTACCCACACTGTTCTGGGAGCAGCCATAAATACCAGAACCCTGCCTGCATCAGACATCCCATGGTCCTTGAGGGCCCTGGCGCTGTGTTTCAGATGTTTCTTTGCATCAACACATGACGAAATCACCACCAGGAGGTGATTTACTCTTTTAAATCTGGGGTGGAACAAATAAACAACTAAAACTGCTCCCTAGAAAACAGCGACAGTCTAGATGTTGTCTGAGGGATGGCAAAGGTGTGGCATGAGGGCCCGGCGGGGGGCGGAGCTTATTAACAGGAAAAGTTATTTTTTCTCCACCTATGAACCAGTGTTGTGATGACAGTGACCTCCCCTAAACTGAAAGACTGACCTGGAAACAGATGGAGCAGACATCATTGTGTCGGTCCAGCTGCTGAGCAGTGGCTCTGGGAAGAGAGCTGATCTTTTTAGCTGCTTCCTGTCTGAGCAGGAAGCTCTTCCAGCCTGACTGAGCTCGGAGCCAAACGTTGAAGTATGAGTGGATGATAATGACGGAAGCGCCCATCCAGCTCCACTCCCCAAACAGAGACTCCCAGGTGCCGTAGGCCACGACGCAGAGAGCCACCAGAAACTCCAGCACCCTGCTGATGGAGTTCACCCAGTAGATGACTTCATCCAGGCTCTCGATGGGGTCACTGCGGAACAGCTCCACCATGAAGAGGGAGTAGATCAGCATTGTGCCTGTGACCTAAAGAGAAACGGAAATGCAGAACCCTTTCATTTTAGCCGCTCTAACCAGAAATGCATACTAACCCACACGAGACTGGAAGAAAACACATCACACGGAGGAGATGCGGGGCTGCACGTTCGGTTAAAATCTATTATTAAACTAGATAATTGTTATAAAGATATCGAACAACAAAATTCAAAGCAGTTCTAGCTCCAGGGTAGAAGATTTAGCCGTTAAACCCAAGCAGAACAACATCTAAACAGGTTATGGGTTCGATTATATTTTATTATTTTATTTGACACGACTGATGATCTGAACACAGAGGGAGTGAGCTAACATTAGCTAGTTCCTCTTCCACATGACAATAAACCAGAAGTGTACTTCACAGAATCAGATCTGATGTTTTAGTCACATGACACAACCCTACTTGGTGCTGATGGATATTTACCAAACTCAAAGACATTTACAGGACAGACACCTGCACCGTCCTCACCTGGAGGGAGGTCAGCATGCAGCTGGACACCAGTATAAGAAGCCAGAAGTCCATGTGGAAAAACTGGGAGATTTTATAAGCCATGAACACGGGGAAAATCAGCAGGAGCAGACACATGCTTAGGCCTCGGAAATGTCTCCACAGACTCCTAAAAGCACGGGACAGACAGAGACGGAGGCTAGCATCAGCTCCACGTTCACACCTGGTCCGCTCAGGCTCACCTGCAACACACTTAGTATCACTGAATGTTGCTGCCGTCACCTGTTTCGTGACGCGCCCAGGGCCAGAATCACCGGATCTGTTATTTCAATCATCGACTGTAAGGTTGAAGTCAGCACGATGAAGAGGATGATGCTGAGGAGGAAGGTGCGCTGCAGGGTCTGCATGTCTAACAGGCCGGTCTGAAGAGCCAGAAGGAGCAGAGTGACTCCCTCAGTCACACCTCTGCAAAAACACCAAACAGGTAAGGAAATATAGATTATACCCACTTTAGGCTGACTCATCAGGTGTTTCTACTTGAGTCAGGGCGTACTCTACTGCCCTCTGTTGGTTCAGAATGATGCAGTCAGACTTATTTCAGCAGCAAAGTAGTGACTCAGGACCCCGCTGTGGGACGCAAAACACTAGCATGGAGGTCTTACTGATCTACAGGAATCAAATGAAAACATCTAGAACAATAAAGTTTTTGTGGGTGGAGAGCTTATTTAAATTTATTTGTGTGTAATTTAACTGGGGTTTAGTTTTACTGTTTGTTTCTTAAAAAGCCCTAAAGCCCGTGTCTGACTGGGCTGAGACTGGAGGTGACCAGATACTGACAGAATTAGCGAGGGAGTTTCCTCTTGTGCAGCAAGAACTCTGAACACGTTCAAGACAAGACACGTCTGAAAGCCTCACAGGTCCGTTTCTGAGTCAGAAGAGGGAGAAACGTGAGACAACTCTGTGATGAGCTGGAGACCAAACTGAGAATGAAATTAGGGTAAAGTGTGAAGACACATAAAAAAATGTTGTTCGTCCCACTTTGTCCAGATCCATCTGACCAGCAAACCCAGTCAAGAGAAGTACTGGTGAACCAGGGACTGGGTCTGTAAAAGAGCCATCAGCTAGAAACGTTACGCACAAAGCACCTGTTACAATATTTATCACATAAAGTCCTTTTCTAAGGTCCCTGTCTGAAGTGAAATTCATTTTTAATTAGCTCTGGCACTCGGAAAGCTCCTCAGAGATGAATCTGAACCTCCCAACAAGTAGGGGTGTAAGAAAATACTGCGACATTTATCAATATTCAAAAGCTGTGTATACAACACAAGAAAAATTTTTTCTTTTCTGTTGACATCGTGGCAGAGCCTGGAAGTAAAAGTAAGAGAGTAATGTCTTCAGAGGCGAAGCAAAGAGCTAAAACCAGAGCAAACATGGGCGTGGCCTACACTAGTTCGAGGGAGCTAAAGGAGGCTACGACATCACAGATTGATGGTGACCTGGCTTTGTTGCTGCTGGACTTTTTTGTCCAACATTTTGGATCTTTTTACTTTGTAGTTTATTTTAGTGTTAGTTGGCTCGCGCTAGTATTAGCTCGTTGTTAGCGCTAGCTGCAGCAGACTGAAGCAGAGTTTTTTACGGCAGTTGTAAGTCCACTTTCAACCAGTAGGGCAGAGGAGCTTGGGCACTTATTTAGTGTTGCTTTAAATGATCTCAGAAATCAAATTAAATCCTAAAATAGCATTTTACCATAACTGTAACAAACTGTAGTTATAAATAGAAACACTTCAAAAGCAGCTGTGGTTGGATTAGCCTATTGGCAATTTTTATATTGTCCTGTAAGTGATAATTGGGTTCCTTTAAGCTTCATGTTTGTGGACATTTGTTCTAACATTATGTTTGATGACCACAGCTAAAACGATCAACACCACCACAAACTTGTGAAATACAAAACAAATGCTGGATGTCTGACCTTACGTCGAGTCTCTCTGGAGTTTTAAATATAAACCATTACTGCTCATTTGAAATCAAGCACACAAAGCTGGCTGGTGGGAGTGTCGTCTCACCTGTGCATGACGTTCTCATTCTGAATAGCAGCAAAACCTCCCAGGTAGAACTTGCACAGGTTGAGAAGCCCGAGAGCCAGATAGGACACCACAAAGGTCAGGCCCAGGAGGGAGTAGGGCGTGGCACAACATTCAGACACGCTGCAGGAAATTCAACCAACAATTCACCATATTACTAACAGAATACATCCCATCAGAAGGTACAAATCACAACCTCACTACACACCTTGTGAGCACCAGGAACAGGAAGCCCTGATGGGAGGTGGCGGCACCGGCAGACATGGTGTCAGAAAACAGCTGAACGGCAAACAGAACAAACCAGAAGACACTGAAGAGGACTGGGACGGCAAACTGGTTCCACAGAGAAATCCCCACAGCCAGGAGTCTGTAGAGCTCGATGACCTGAGGGACAGGACACCTGACATGGTGAAGAGAGTCAAGATATGAAACATGCTTTTGTGTTTTTCATATGCTGCGTCTGTCTGCATGGAGCTCCACAAGTTTCCCTAACTTCACTGTAAATATTAGGTTGCAATGACAATAAAGGGTTTCGTTCGTTCGTTCGCTCCTTCCTTCCTTCCTTTCTTCCTCCCTCCCTTCCTTCCTTCCTTCCTTCCTTCCTTCCTTCCTTCCTTCCTTCCTTCCTTCCTTCCTTCCTTCCTTCCTTCCTTCCTTCCTTCCTTCCCTCCCTCCCTCCCTCCCTCCCTCCCTCCATTCATTCATTCATTCATTCATTCATTCATTCATTCATTCATTCATTCATTCATTCCAAGACTACCTCCAGGTGAAGCAGTTCCAAATAAGCTGCCCTTGCAAGGCGATATGGCACGAACAGGTTAGCGAGGAGGAAGACAGCGATCCCGGCGACAGTCAGGCCCATGGAGACGGTGTTAACGGTCAGCAGGGTGGAAGGAGGAGCAGTGAGGAGTCGGGCCAGCAGGGGGAGCATGTGTGCGGAGAACAACCACACCCTCCTGGTCTTCATCAGGAAGGCACACAGCGTGCTGAGAATCATCTGACCTTCAGTTTAAAGATAACAGCTGATGAAAAACTCTGACATCACTGACAGGCAAGTAAACGAGGTCATCTCTAACATCTAACAGAACCTGCCCACTGGATCAGAGTATGGAAGTACAACAAGCTGGCTGCAATACTTCTCTGTACACACGTGTGTGTGTGTGTGTGTGTGTGCGTGTGAATAATACATTAATTTAAATTCAGTTTATTTATATAGCGCCAAATCACAACAAGAGTCGTCTCAAGGCACTTCACACAGTAAACATTCCAATGCAGGCCAGGGGCCTCATTTATCAAGCGTGTTTACGCAGAAAACGGGGTCGGAAAACTGCATAAGCAACTTTCCACGCAAACTTTGGGATTTATAAAAGAAAACTTAGTGGAAAAATGTGCGCAACTTTAAGTTGACTAAGGACCTGGCTTACGCACATTTTGGACATGGAGAGCACCTGCAGTGCTGCTGCTGAGAAGATACAATTATGAAATCCTGCAGCTTTATCACACATACTGCTTCGTTTTCACACAGAACAAGACCTTCCACATACTCTCTCTCTCTCTCTCTCACACACACACACACACACACACACACACACACACACACACACGCACACACACACACACACACACACACACACACACACACACACACAGCCTGAAGCGCAGAATACGGAATGCAGAATATCAGCAGGGGGACAGATTGAGACAGAATGTCATGTGTCCGTGAGTGCGTCCAGTCACTGGGACCCGATTGATCATGCGCCCTGCCTACTTGGACAAGGGAGATCTCTGTTTGGGTGACTGGTTAGTGCACGTGACTTTCACCCGGGAGTCTGGGGATCGAATCCCGATTGGACCATTTTTTTTATATCCGCCACAGATCTCCCTGATGAATTCACAACATTGACGGCCTCAGCAACGCTGTGCCACTCCGTAGATTTTCTCTTATTTGTTTTGCAAAAGCACTTCCTGTCATTTCTCCACCTCACCCACAGGTACCTCAATTTCTGCTTCTGTGAAACTGCGCTTCCTTGATCTGCCTCAAGTTTAGAGCAAAAATCTGGAGTTGTTTTTATCCAACGTGCCATCTAGAGGCTGACAAATGCGTTGCACCTTAAGCTGTTCTCACCACTTCCGTATTTACGGTTGAAAGCAACGCCTCTTGTCCGTCCACCTCTAGCCAGTCAAAACACGTCGGCTTACTATTATGTTTCTCACTTTATGCTGTTTACGCACATAGATATGTTTTAAAGACTTACTTCTCCATGAGAAATGTTACCAGCTCAGATCAGACTCTAGGTACATCCTCATACGCGCTCTGTGATTGACAACAGTATGCAAGCAGACGTCTAACGCTACTGGTTAATGCTGAATTTTGCTCAAGTCAAATTGCATGGGGCTCAACAGGACTTACAAGAAGGTAATCCTGAAAGGGAAAACTCCAAATTATTGCTTTAACTATCAGGTATCTGATTGGTCAAACTCCTTTTTACGTTATGACACACCTCTAAACTATGCAGCATTGTTTTTTTTAACATTCAGATCAATTTTAGTGAAAATGTTTAGTGAAACTAAAAGATAAAACCTGGACTAGAGCAGGTATAATCAGAGTAGAGATAAAGGTTGAATAATCAGCTGTGAGGACACGTGTCCCACGTACTCAGTGATAGTCACCTGCGTGTTTCATTCATACTCTGGTGATTTCTGTTTCACCAGGATTCAAGCCAACCCAGGAGGAAAGCTGCCACGTTACCAGAGTTACACACACCAACCTAAACACGGAGCTACTGCTAACAGTAGTTAGCCTGGCGATTAGCAGCTGCTGCAACTGGAATGTGGTTATTTTGGATGTGTTCATAGATCTGGGTTCAGAAACACAGCAGAAGCTCTGCACTAAAAATGATAAATGCTGAGTGGTCACATGTAACTGGTTGGTTCTCACCTGTCATGGCAGAAACAAATCTGTTGAAGGCCAAAGAATCAAGATAAACAGCTCCTTCGTATCCGTACTGCAGCTCCTCACGGACGTAATCCCTTCAGATCCAACAGGAGAATGGTTCAGTCACAGAATCATTTTATAAAAGTAAATACAAATTTTACAAAAGAGATTCAACTGATTAACCGAAGGTGTTTGTGGACACTTGTTTTCTGCAGTCAGAGGTTTGCCCTCACAGAAATCCAGAATAATAAACTAAACACAAAACTCATACTCATTATTAATAAACCGCTAAATCCTCAACAGGGTCGTGGGGGAGGTGTTTATCTCCAGCAGTTATTAAGTGAGAGCTGGGGGGCAAATAACCAGTCAAACACTGACTCACACCTAGGGACAGTTTAGAGTCTCAATCAGCCTGATAGCCATGTTTTTAACTGTGGGAGGAAACCAGAGAAAACCCACATATGCACGAGGAGAACGTTCCAACTCCCACAGCTGGGACTTTAACCTGTGACCTTCTCACTAAAGAACTTCCAACTTTCTTCATTTAGTTTCTTTCTCATGCCAAAACTACGTAGCATTTTATCTAAAACCCTTAATCGCAGGTTGAATCTGCAGGAGACTTTCATGGAGCTGGAATGTGACACAGCACGCAGAAAAACATGGCTATTTGAAACTGAATAGGGTCTTACACAGAGTACAATGATTATAAATGCTGCTTACGTGGAGGCATTTTGTTCTCTGTCCAACTAATACTGAAGTTAGAACAGCTAATCTAAACAAATCAGCAGCAGTAGAGGAACTAAAACACACTTAGAAATCTGATGGCCCATGTATAGAAGAAGAGCTGCAAGGATGTGGAGGTAGAGCGTCACAATGTGTCTCAGTGGTAGGATTAATACAACCACATTAATCAGGTGACCTGGGAGACAAAACAGAGTCTTGTTAGAAAATGAAAAGATAACCTAGAACCAGAAAACGCTCTCATCGTATGACCCGCCTAAATGGAAAAACAAATCCTGCATTTTCTAGTTCTGTTTCACACAGAAACACAGCAGAACAAAAACAAATGAGGACCAGAGTGGTTGCATCTCTAATTTATAAGCATACTTACCAAGGTAGTACATGTTCCAGATGACATACTTGTATTTGAAGAGCATGTCCTCGTTTTTAGCCTTCAGGTTCTCTGTGAAACCTTCAATGTCACATTTATACAGCAGGTCCAAAACCAGAATGCTGGGCACCCTCAGGGCGATGTTCGCCAGCTCCTCCAGACGAGGCATCTCGATGTGTCCGAGGTTTCTGATCAGCAGCAGAGTCACATGCTGACTGGAAGCTGCTTCACTGAACCTCTCTCAGGCTCAAACATAACCTCACAGACTCCCAGCAGCTTCCCAACACCCATCCTGTCATCTAAAAACACACAAAACAGGCCCACAGGTAACTTCTCCTGGTTCTTTTAAACTGTCTGAACAGCTGGAATGAAAAGTAAACAGGTGGTATTTGTCTCAAAGTTGTGAAATTAGCAGAAAGTAAAAGTATTTCACTTACTTTAGAGGAAACATCACAGCCGATTAGCCATCTGCTAGCTAGCCTGATCAGTCTTCACAGAAACGAGTCTCATATCTGAAGAGCTGTGCGGGTAAAACGGTCCTTTTCTTTAACTTCTGATCCGAACACGCTTTAGATACAACCGTCAACAAAATACAGAAATTAGAATGTTACATTTGAGCGACATGAGCACGAATAAAGTGACTTCTGCTGCAATGTTGTGATTCCAAGCGCCTGCGTGTTCGCTTCCTGTGTACGTACACGTCACGTTAAAGTGAGCCAATCGCGTGCAGACTCTTTAGATTTCAAAATAAAATCCCTGACCAAGCCCATAGTAGTGACCACGTTTTAGCTGTGATAATCAATTCAGAATTAATTTATCGTTTTATGTCACTTGAAACTATGTAATGCTCTTCTATTTGCTTATTAATGTGGTAATAGTAACAAACTATTAATTAAAAAAATACACCAAATAATAGTTCCTGAGTGCAGCCACAGCTGCAGCTCACCTCTCCCCATGGGGCTAGGTCAGATGAGGAGATGAATTCACCAGTGTGTGATGACTAATGGGACTTTAACATTAGTTAAGCGTTTCTTGCATTTGTCTTTGCCATTCAGGTTTTCTCAGCACAAAACTGTTAAATTTGATTTCCAGACAAGAAGTTTCCACTAGTAAAACCATTCCAGACATTTGGGTGATGTTCCCAGAAACGAGTTGACTACTAGAGCTCAAATTGATTGTCTGACTTCAAAGTTTTGTCTTTATATTCATATCTCAGGTCATGTGACAGTTTCTTACACTCCTTGTCACGTTGATGTCAAAAGTTACTTCTAAATGTTTGGCACAGAAAAGGCCATCTATTTATTTACTTTGTAGAATATTTCAGGTCATATCAGTTAAACACATATTTGGAAGAATGAATCATCCGGGGCCTCCAGGGTGAGGTCATCCAAGCAGGCTAAATAAAGCAAAATACCTTCAAAATAAAAGTGATGTTTAGCTGCTTTCCTTTGAAGTTATTAAAATTATATTTGTTTACATTCACACTGGGTCTGGGTTCATCATACTCAGACAAACTGACTCTGCTGATAACTCAGTTAAAACCTAAAACCAGCAAACATGAAGACCTGCAGCCTGAAATCAGCAGACATGGTAAGAGTTTCTAAAGAAAAATACAATCGAACTGAAAGCACTTACCTCTGGGTAAATTACAATCACATAAAACCATCGGATACTGGCACGTCGTGGTAGTTTCCTGTTATACAGGATGCACCTGCCAGAAGAACTCAGTTTAACAAATTTAAATTTAACTTGTTGTTTGCCTAAAGTTTTGGGAAAAAATCCCAAATTTTGGGTAAATTTACAAAAAGGGGTTGAAACTGAAATTTGCACCAATCCATTCTGGGCGCCTTTTCGATAAGGATGCACAACAGAGATAAATTGGCTGTACCTAATAATGTGCCTTCCAGATTTCTACAACCCCCCAAGACATTTTACAAAAACAGTCATTCACCACACACACACACACACACACACACACACACACACACACACACACACACACACACACACACACACACACACACACACACACACACACACACACACACACACACACACACACACACACACACACACACACACACACACACACACACATCAAGCTTCTTCATACTATTTTGTAAAGACAACATGCACATTGAGAGGAGTGTGAGAACAGAGCCCTGTGGAACATCGTTTTCTGACACATTTTATACCTGCTGGTCTTGACGAGTTACATTGTAGCAACAGCTGCCCTGGGGAACACTGGCAGAAGTGAGGGAGCTGAACATAGATGCTGCCAGTCCTTCCAACCACCACCAGCAGGCAATGTGGTTTGAGTGTCTTGCCCAAGGACTCGACAACTGCGACAAGCAAAGCTTGAACCTGCAACTCTACGATTACAAGGCAGACACTTAACTCCTTTGCCTAATTTAGGATCAGTTGTGTGTCAGTTTGCACAGGTATAAAATGTGTCAGTGAATACTGTTCCACAGTACTCTGTTCTCAGACTCCTCTTTATGTGCATGTTCTCTTTACAAAATATTATCAGGAAGCTTGACGTGTGTGTGTGTGTGTGTGTGTGTGTGTGTGTGTGTGTGTGTGTGTGCGTGTGTGTGTATGTGTGTGTGTGTGTGTGTGTGTGTGTGTGTGTGTGTGTGTGTGTGTGTGTGTGTGTGTGTGTGTGTGTGTGTGAAGAATATGAAGTGTAGATTATGAGGTGATGAATATGTATTTTCCAACACTAACATTCAAATGCTAATACAAATGAATCAAACCTAAATATTTAGATCAAAGCCATCATCCATAGTTAAATAGACTCACACAATCTTGTAAGCAACTTCCTTTTTACTATGTTTGATAAATATTTTATTTTAAACCACATCTCTTGATAATAACATTTTACTTTCTTTGACATTGAATGTGCTACTACAAGTTTACCCTTTAATTATAGATTCACTAGGATAAATACAATATTTATCTTTCACCAAATAGAATATTTACTAAGAAATCACAATGTAACCATAGAGACACTACTGTGTTGTGTATGTGTGTGTGTGTGTGTGTGTGTGTGTGTGCCTGCTCTGCTCAGGTTGGTTTATGCTTGACACGTCCGCGAGGTCCGCACGGCTCCGCTCGGAAAAGTTGCGTCATTTTGCGTCATCTTAACAACCACGCCCCTCCACCGCGCCTCCGCACGGCCCAAAATTTCCGCAACACGCACCAAGGAAATTTTCTAACCACGTGGACGGTCGGATGTGGAAAAACATGGCGGACCGGCAAGAACTAGTGTGGCAGAGGTTTGTAAATACAGACATTTTTACGATTCAGCTCTCAGAGATCACCGTGATCAACATGTTGTTAATAATTCTTAGAGAGAAATAGCTCGCACTGTCAGAAAAGACGAGGACGCTGTTAAAAATGCTGAAATGCCATGTTGTAAACAGTAATTTCTACTTCTACTATGGTGTAGTGTTGGATGCATTCCGTAGAGCTCCATGCTGCCCCGTTCAGTTTGGGAGAATATTGGCTCACCGCAGAGACGAGCCTCATGAACCATAAACGCTGCAAGTTGTGAAGCGCGTTCCATCCGCGAGCCGCATCACCAAGCGGAAAGTGAATGCGTCAAACATAAACCAAGCTTTCTCGATCCCCAGTGAGCCGTGAAGGATGGCTGCTTATACTGAGCCAGGATCCTCTGGAGGCTTCTTCCTGTCAAAAGGGAGTTTTCCTCTCCACTGTCGCTACATGCTTGCTTAGTATGAGGATTGGTGTAAGACACTGACACTAGTCAGTGACTCGATGCAATCTGCTGGGTTCCTCATATAGGAAACGTTTTACTGATTGGCGTAATGAACTGACCTGTGTGGAATATTTACTATGTGAAGCGCCTTGAGACGACTCTTGTCGTGATTTCGCGCTGTATAAATAAACTTGAATTGAATTGAATGTTTAGATTTCAATATTTAGATATTTAGATTAAATCTGACTTTATTATTTGAATTTAGATTTTAAACATTTAAAGATAATGATGCGGTTTAAAAAAGAAATATGGTGAAAAATGACTGAAATATCAGACAAAACTTTTACATTTATGTTATAATTTAATGAGAAGCAAATTTGGTTGATTAATTGTGTTTTAGCGTGATGTATATCTGTAAGGCAGATCACTTCACACATATCAATGGTTTCATGCATTTTTCTTTCTTTTTTCCTGGGAGTTTAGCTGGAATTCTGGTTGGGAGGGAGGCAGGGTGAGGTGAGGAGGAGGTGGACCAGAGGAGGAGGAGGAGGGACGTGGATGGGTACATTCACACATAAACTTTCCCCCTTGGCTCTGCAGCAATAAAACAGGACTGAATATGGGAAAGTCTTTGTGTGTGCTGTCTGCTGTGCTGTTTTTGGGACCTTATGTTCTGGGAGACAAAGAGAGGGTACCAGTGGAGAGGACCGAGGTGGTGTCTGTGTCTCCAACAGCAGCAGAGACAACGCTGCTCAACAGCACAGAGAGAGAAAAGCAGCCAGATTCCTCTGATGTCAGCAGAAACAGAGAGCAAATCAGCAACAGGAATGACAAAGACGGAGACAAACACAACCAACAGGATGAGAGACAAAGACTCGGTAGGTTCCTCCCAGCCATAGGAGAATAGACTCAAACCTAATTAAGTCTGCATGTCCAAACCATGTTCCGGTTGTCTAACAGAGATCACTCTACATGCATTTTGTAAATCCAGACTAGTGTAAAGCTCTCCTGGTTGTTTCTGTTGGACGTTTTTGCAGGAAAAATCTCCCAAAACCAGAACAGATATTTAATTTTGACTTGAGTGTTGCTGGTTGTTTCCAAATCCATGAATCATATTCTACCCTCCTGACTTCAATTACACCCTGTAGGATTCCCCTTGTCTGCAGCACCATGAGACATGCAGCAGAAGAGCTGAAACCCCTTAAATGTCTGTTTGAACTGACTCTGGCTCAATTGAGACATTCCACCTTAAAAAAAACCACCTTAACCTTAAACTTCAATCAAATGTTTGTGTTGCATCTGAAGCAGTTCCTGCAGAACATCAGTCTGTAAAGAGAAAATTCTTCTCTTGTTTTACATGCAGACTGTCCTCCCCTCGGTCTGGAGTCCCTGCAGGTTGACGACAGCCAGATCCGAGCCTCCTCCCAGCAGCGCTCCGGTCTTGGCCCCCACAGAGGGAGGCTGAACATCCAGGTCAGGCACTGAGGATACAAACTTTCATTTAGTGTTAGTAATAACTTGTTTAGAGGGTTAATTATTAGTTATTTAACCTACTCGTCTCATCACCAGGTAAGTTTCACATTAACTCAATGAAATAATACTGAATTAGTCTGCAGATGCCTGTGGGAACAAGAGGAGAAAAATAAAATACAACCTGGTCATTTTAACGGACTGCTCCTATTTAAACCAAACAACTCCATTAATCTTTAAACACACCAGTTAAACCAGCCCACTGATTTTGACACTTGCTTTTCTTCACATGTAAATTATAATCAGATCTGACTGTTTTGTAGTCTTTCTGTGACGCATGACGTAAATAATCTGGTGAATCTGCACTTCTCTAGTTCTGCAGTTTTAAATTTCATCAGTCTTGAGGTAATTACTGAAGAACTGGGTCAACACCAAACTTATGCAATGCTTCGGTCAGAGGCTCAGGGCTGAGGATTCCACAACTTACAAAAAAAAACATGTCTGGATGTTTTCAGTCTGGCATCGAGGATGGAGACCTATACGATGGAGCTTGGTGTGCTGACTCTAAGAACCAGGACCAGTGGTTTGAAGTGGACGCGCTCCACCTGACCCTGTTTACTGGGGTCATCCTGCAGGGTCGAAACTCCATCTGGAGGTCAAGTAGTCCAGATCCATCCTGGAGGCTAAGAGCCTGTCTGGCATGATGTGTGTTGAGTGTTTCTACCTGGCTGCTCACCTCATGGCCCTCTGGTCTCTGTTCTAGCTGGGACTGGGTGGAAACCTACAAAGTCCAGCTAAGTAACGACTCCATGAACTGGCAGACATGCATGAACGGGACACAAGAGGCGGTAGGGCTTTCTCTCTCCTCTCACATGAAGAATGTGCTAAAAGTGAAACAGCTGCTCGTACGACGAGTCAAAAATCCTGTTGATTATGAACGCTAAAGATGCTAGATGCCCAAGCTTCCACTCAGCTTGTTTCAGACAGGAAGTTGCATGTGAGTCACCTCCCTGAAGCTGATAACGTGTTTTAAATGGAACAGACTGAATTGTGATGCTATGTTTACAATCCTACGTGTGCAACAGAAAATCATTTTTACAGAAACATATCTTTTAATAACAAACACTAAATTATTTATGTTTCTTACCGTGTAAAAGGGTTCAGATTTAATAGATTATTCTTTTAACTACCGGGTCGGAATTTTAATCCCTTTTTTTGAAAACAAACAAGAGATGTGTTAAATTTTAGTTTTCTTTGTAGAGTTTAACCAGAGATGTTTG
This sequence comes from Nothobranchius furzeri, assembly GCF_043380555.1. NCBI lineage: Eukaryota > Metazoa > Chordata > Actinopteri > Cyprinodontiformes > Nothobranchiidae > Nothobranchius > Nothobranchius furzeri. Next base: position 17,251,689 of record NC_091758.1, on the reverse strand, counting down.
GGGTCAAAGGTGAAGTGTCAGTAGACTAAAGTATCACAGAAACTCTCATCGGTACAACAACCTCTGAACCAAATAGTTTTGGTTTGTTATCATTTGAATATTTCTGTTTTTATCAGCTAAATTGAGTAGAGCCATAATAACTCCAGTGAGTGAATGACCTACTGGTTACGAAGACTTTAAAAGAAAACTGGAGCTAAAATAATCTAACAAATGATCTAATGAAAGGATGAAATCCTGAATCCAGATTGAGAGACGTTCAAATATCAGAGGCAGTGGCAGATCTAGGATTTTCTGGGGTCTGGGGCCATCAACAGTCTTAATAGGGAGGCCAAGTATTAGTCCAACATTCAGACACAAAATTCATGCTGGAAATTCCTGCTTGGCTAATCCAGGACAGGGGCACTTCAAGGGGCCAGTCAGATTTCAGCAGGGGCCAGTGCTCCTCTGGCCCCACCCCTAGAATCGGCAGTGGTTGTAGGATACTCAAAACACCGGATGACTGGAACCATCAATAACCAAAGCCAGAATAGTGACACTAAACAGTTAAGCAGAAACAAAAAATACTCCCAAGAACAAGAATTATAAACACCAATGAACCCCAAACACCTGGAGATGCTTCTGTCTGGTTCCACATGATCCTTTATTCAACAGATACTTAAAGGGAACCAGAATCCAGAGACTCCAGTTCTTGGACTGCTTCCAGTTCCCACAGTGGGCCGTTTTATCCACATCCGCCCCCAGACCTGGTACTCCAACGGGACCATCTGTCTCCGTGCTGAGATCCTCGGCTGCCGTGTGGATGGTAACACCAACATTCCTGTCATTCAGATGAAGATGGTCACATGGCTGAGACCCTCCTCTGTTGTTTTCTCTCAGATCCAACAGATCTTCATACCAACGAGGAAGAAAAGGGATCAAAGGATGAGCTGGACTTCAGACACCACAATTACAAAGAGATGAGAAAGGTTCAAAGAAAGCACACCTTGGTCCAGGACCTGTCCTCGGGTCTGCTAAAGCTTCTCCTTGTCCCTCTGCAGCTCATGAAGTCTGTGACGGAGGAATGTCCAAACATCACCCGCATCTACACCATAGGGAAGAGCTACACGGGCCTCAAACTCTATGTCATGGAGATATCAGATAACCCCGGCAAACATGAACTTGGTAAAGATTGAACCTCACGTTTAAACATTTCTGGACCACAGTTCACCACACCTCTCCGGTTACTCTGAGTTTAGCCTTTCTGGGGCCCGGGTCTACATCCTGCAGTGTTGACATGACCCGGGTTCTGCTGCAGAACCACTCAGCCGGTCTTGTGTAAACAGACTGATTTCTTTGTGATTTTGTAGGTTTGAGGTTTGAAATGAATACGGTTCCCCACACGAGCTGGGAAGCAGAAAGGAAGAGTGGATCAGCATGTTCTGATTTCCTCTCAGACACACGAACAGATTTAAGACCAGCTCACTCTCAGGGAGAGATGGTGGGAAATGTTCTTACTCACGGACAGCTGGTGTTGATTTGAGAGGTTTCACAAGTCTGACACAGACAAGGCTGCAGGTCTTGGATTTATGAGTTCTAGGAAGTTCTTATCGAGAACTATCTTGGGTTGTTGGAGTTTGATTTAGGAATGTTTGCTGTTGAATGTTGTCCAGCTCCAAAGTGTTGCTTAATCCTAGAGAAGAAATGTGTTGGTGTCATTCTCCAACAAATCGGGCTTGTTACTCCACAGCTGACTCAGACCGACAGTCCTCTACGTTTTCCTCTCTGCAGGTGAACCGGAGTTTCGCTACGTGGCCGGGATGCACGGAAACGAGGCCCTCGGCCGGGAGCTTGTCCTGAACCTCATGCAGTATCTGTGCAAAGAATACAAAAAGGGTAACCAGCGTGTTGTTCGCCTGGTCACAGAGACCCGGATCCACCTCCTACCCTCCATGAACCCAGATGGATATGAAGTAGCTTATGAGAAGGTGGGCTGGGATTCTGCTTTAACACCCTTATGGTTGCTGGTTGTATTCCTGACCCACTGGTCTTCTGCAGGGCTCAGAACTGGCCGGCTGGGCCGAAGGACGCTACAGCTTTGAGGGGATTGATCTGAATCACAACTTCCCAGATCTCAACAACATCATGTGGGATACACAGGAGAAGGCGGCGGATAAATCCAAAGTTCCCAATCACTACATCCCCATCCCGGAATACTACACTCAAGAAGACGCCACAGTAAGTCCTCACGTTGGTGCTTTAATTGATCATGACAGGGACCAAAGCTTTAGACCTTTCAGAATAAAAGCTACTACAGGAAAGTGAAACTCTATAAACAGCAAGTGTGATTAGTGTAGGTGCAGTTCAGGAAGTGGATTTTATCATAAACAAGTCACAAAACACGTTGAGGAAACAGCTCGTTAAATGTGAAGAGTAATCATTTTTCTGTATTAGATGTTCAGTCAGAAGAGCTTTGGAACATTTCAGAGGAATGTTCTGGTTCAGGTTTGTTTCAGCGGGCCTCAGATCATAAATCACTTCCGAAGCTCAAAAGCTAAATTGTTATTTTTCCCCATCAAACAGAGAAAATGTTCCAACTTTTTCAAATTCATTTCAATTCAATTCAAGTTTGTTTATATAGCGCAAAATCACGACAAGAGTCGTCTCAAGGTACTTCACATAATAAACATTCCAATACAGCTCAGTTCATTAAGCCAATCAGTAAAAAGTTCCCTATGTACCATGACTCACTGGGGATCGAGAAGACAGAGCACACACACACACACACACACACACACACACACACACACACACACACACACACACACACACACACACACACACACACACACACACACACACACACACACACGCTCTCATTCATATTTTCACACACGGCCAGACCCACACACACACACCAAGTAGTGTTTCTATGGTTACATTGCGATTTCTTAGTAAATAGTCTATCTGGCGAGAGATAAACTTTATTGTATTTATCCTAGTGAATCTATAATTAAAGGGTAAACTAGTAGTAGCACATCCAATGTCAAAGAAAGTAAAATGTTATTATCAGGAGAGGGAGAACGTTAAGTGGTTAGCAGCAGTGTGCTAGTCGATGGCCCCCTCCATGAGGGCACCACAGCTCAGCAGAACACCAATGTAGCTTCTTTTGGGGAGAAAAACACTTAGAGAAACAATAAATTTAACAGCTGAAATAGCAGGAAATAATACAGTTAAAGAGCAGATTGTAGAAGAAAGTAGTCGAGTGTGAAAAGTGGTCAGTGTGTCCTTCAGCAGTCTAAGTGTCAGACTCGAAGACTGGGTTCGGGAGTAAGAGCTTTATTTCAGACTGCTGGCTGAAAGCGGTGCTGGAAAGGCTGACGGTTGGATGAGGTCTGAGTAAGAAAGGTGGAGGTTCAGCTGTATTAGCTTCAGAATACTCTGATCATGGATCACGGTGGAACGATGACTGAGTGAAGAGCTGGTGTGGCGTCTTCCATATATAGACACGGATTGGCGCAGGTGCAAGGTGGAGGGAATCCCCGCGAGGGGCATGCTGGGTAATGTGGTCCAAGACGAAAGCCGGTCAGCTGGGAGAGCCCGGCCTGGGGGCTTGGACTCTGACAGGACCCCCCGGTCCAGGGACGGCTCCAGAAGTCCCCAGGCCACCTCGGTGGGCCCAGAAGTCCGAGATGAGGGCAGGGTCCAAGATGGAGCGGGCCGGCTCCCAGGAGCGTTCCTCGGGGCCGTAGTCCGCCCAATCTATGAAGTACTGCTAGCCCCGACCCCGGCGGCGAGTGTCCAGAATGCGCCGGACGGTGTAGATGGGCTCACCGTCGAGGAAGCGGGCCGGCGGAGGCGCTGGAGCCCGAGGCGGCAGGAGGGAGGATTCCACGTAAGGCTTGAGCCGGGAGGAGTGGAAGGTGGGATGGACGCGAAGGCTTGTAGTCAGCCGCAGCCGGTACGTGACCGGGTTGATGACCTTCTGCACGGGGTAGGGCCCGAGGAACCGGGGAGCGAGCTTCCTGGAACCGACGCGGACCCGTAGGCCTGCCGTGGACACCCAGACCTTGTCCCCTGGAGCATAGGAGGGACCCGGGCGGTGCCTGTGGAGATGTTGGTGTGAGTAACGTGCGTTGGCCCGGGTAATGGAGGCCCGCGCCTTGATCCATGCGTTCTTCCAGCGCCTCACCAGGGATTGAGCGGCCGGCACCGCGACTTCGGGTTCTTGGTGGGCAAAGACTGGGGGCTGGTAGCCATAGCAGACCTCGAAAGTGGACATCTGAGTGGCCGAGGAGGTGTGGAGATTATGAGACAGCTCCGCCCAGAGGAGGTACTTAGGCCACTGCGAGGGCTGAGCCGAGACAAAGCAGCGGAGGTACCGGCCCAACTGTTGGTTCGCCCACTCCGATTGACCGTTGGTCTGTGGGTGGTAGCCCGAAGACAGGCTGACAGAAGCTCCCACTAGATGGCAGAAGGCTTTCAAGAAACGGGCCGTGAACTGGGGACCACGATCTGAGACCACGTCGACCGGGAACCCGTGGAGACGCACCACGTTCTCCAGAAACAGTTCTGCAGTGCGTCAGGCCAAGGGGAGGCCCGGGAGGGTGATGAAGTGAACAGCTTTGGAAAACCGGTCAGTGACCATCAGGATGGTTTCGAGGTCGTTGACCGCCGGGGGACCTGTGACGAAGTCCAGCCCCACATGGGACCAGGGGCGGCTGGGCACCGGAAGAGGTCTGAGGGTGCCAACCGGAGCCTGGGTGGATGCCTTAGAGCGGGTGCAGACGTCACAGGCGCTCGTGAATTCCTTAACGTCCCTCTCCATACGTGGCCACCAGAGAGCCCGTTTAAGGAACCTGAGAGTCCGAGAGAAGCCCGCGTGACCAGACAGGCATGATGAGTGGGCCCAGGACAACGCCTCACTGCGACAGGCCGTGGGGACGTAGAGCTGACCGGCGGGGGTCTCTGGTGACGCTGGGTCACCCCGGAGGGCGTTTTGGATGGCCTCCTCCAACGGCCACCCAAGGTGGGCCACGAAACGGTGCTCCGGGAGGATGGGCGCCGGCTCGGACGTGGGCGCTGAATGTGTGAACTGGCGGGAGAGGGCGTCCGCCTTCTGGTTTTTTGTCCCGGGGCGATAGGCGAGATGGAACTCGTAGGGTTCGTAGAAGAGGGCCCAGCGAGCCTGGCGAGGATTTAGCTGCTTGGCGGACCGTATATGAGTTAGGTTCTGGTGGTCAGTCCAGATGGTGAACGACTGAGTGGTGCCCAGAAGCCACTGCCTCCATTCCTCCAACGCCCATTTTATGGCCAGCAGCTCGCGATCCCCTACGCCGTACTTCTGCTGGGTGGTGGAAAACTTCCTGGAGAAGTAGGTGCAGGGATGTAGCCTGTCGTCGGGGCCGCCTTGGGACAGGATGGCGCCAGCGCCGACATTCGAGGCGTCAACCTCGACCACAAAAGGGACTGCCTGATCCGGATGGCGCAGGATAGGAGCCGATGTGAAACGAGCGACTAGGTAGTGGAAGGCCCGAACGGCATCTGGGGTGAGCCGGAACGGTTGACCAGGAGGGCTCGGTCGGGTGAGAGAGGTGAGGGGTGCTACAATGGTGCTAACGTCTTTGATAAATCGACGGTAAAAGTTGCAGAAACCCAGAAAACTCTGCAGTTGCTTCAGGCTGGTTGGTAGGGGCCAGTCCTTCACCGCCTGGACTTTCTGAGGGTCCATAGTTAGACCTTGATCTGAAATCAGGTAGCCCAGGAATGAAACGGACCGCTGGTGGAAGGAGCACTTCTCGGGCTTACAGAACAGGTTGTGGTCCAGGAGCCGGGTCAGGACAGCGAGAACATGGTGGTGTTCGGCCTCTGACTTGGAGTAGATCAGGATGTCATCCAGGTAGGCAAACACCCACTGTCCCAACATGTCACGGAGGACATCATTGATGAAGCGTTGGAAAACGGCGGGGTTATTGCACAGTCCGAAGGGCATGACCTGGTACTCCCAGTGACCGGTGGGGGTGATGAACGCCGTCTTCCACTCATCTCCAGCTTTGATACGGACCAGGTTGTAGGCGCTCTGGAGGTCCAGCTTGGTGAAAATCCGCGCCTGGGAGATGGCATCCAGGGCCAGGACGTGAGGAGCGGCAGAGGATGGCGATCTCTGACTGTGATCTTGTTCAGTCCTCTGTAGTCAATACAGGGGTGGAGATCACCCTCCTTTTTCCTCACAAAGAAGAAGCCTGCAGCACCTGGGGACGACGAGGGTCGGATGAAACCCTGCTAGAGGGCCTGGTCGATATAGTCCTCCATAGCTCTGGACTTGGCGGGAGAGAGAGAAAAAAGGCGCCCCCCCGGGGTGGACTGGTTCCTGGCTGGAGCTTGATTTCCATGTCGTATGGACGGTGAGGCGGCAGCGCGGTGGCTCGCTGCTTATCGAACATCGCGGCCAGGTCCCGATAGGGCAGTGGCAGATTGGGTGGTGCGGAACCGGAGCCACCCTCTGGGCAGTCAGGTAGGGGTGGAGGAGGAGGACAGAGGTGGGTCCGGCACTGGGCCCCCCATTCCAGAAGGCGAGCTTGGGACCAGGAGATCTGCGGGTCGTGGAAGCGGAGCCAGGGAAACCCCAGGATCAGAGGAGAGGAGGGAGCATGGATGATCAGGAAATAGAGGGTTTCCCGGTGGCCCTGGACTGTCATCTGGAGAGACTGCATTCGGTTTTGGACAGGGTAAGGCTGGAGGCGCCTGCCGTCCACCGTGGTCACTGGTACAACCCTCTCCAAGGGGGTAGTGGGGATCTGTAGGCGTTTAGCCAGGTCCATATTCATAAAATTGTCAGCGGCACCCGAGTCCACCAGCGCGTGCATCTGGAGCGAGGTCTCGCCGTATAGGAGGGTGACGTGCAGAAGGAGCCGATTGGAAAGGGCAGGGGCTGGAGGCAACCCAGGCTGAGCGACCCCGAGACTCAGTGGGTTCCTTCGTTTCCCGAACGGAGTGGGCAGTTCATGCGTCTGTGGTCGGGGGAGCCACAATAGGCACAGAGACCCTTGCGCCACTGTCGCTGTCTCTCCTCTGGAGGAAGGTGGCCCAGTTGCATGGGCTCCTCAGTAGCAACGGGTCCGGGAGCAGGCGTGGGGGGACGAGGAAAAGGTCCAGGCGCCCTGGATGGGCGAATGAGGGGCTTGGGCCGAACCAAAACCCGCTGATCTATGCGCAACGCCAGATCCACCACTTCATCCAGGGTCTGGGGCAGCTCCTTTCCCGCCATCTCATCCCGGATGTAGGTTGCCAGTCCCTCCAATAAGACAGCTCGAATGGCAGAGTCATCCCACCGCAGCTTGGCGGAGATGGTGCGGAACTCCGACGCATATGTGCACACAGAGCGCTCCCTCTGGCGGAATTTTAGGAGTCGTGCCTCTGCCCCCATTTCGCTGCTGGGTGGAACAAACGTCTTTCTGAGGGCGGCCACAAATGCAGCATAGTCATTGCACTCCGGTGATTTGGAATTGTAGAGCGCAGCGGCCCACTCTGCCGCGCGTCCGGTGAGTAGGGAGGTGAGCTGTGCCACCCGAGAGCGCGCAGTGGGGAAGTGTCCTGGGTGGCACTCGAACTGCATGTCGAGGGTAGCGAGCAGACCGTCTGGACTCCCCATCTCTCCATTCCACTTCTCCGGGAGACTGAAGTGTGGCTTGCAACTGGAGAGCATGAACCTGCTGCTGGAGTGCCGTGACGGCAGTAGACAACTGCATGGAGAGATCGGTCTGGGAGTTCAGCCTGGTGTTAAGCCGGTCGCCCTGGGCGTGGAGCTGAACGTTCTCGTTCGCCAGTTGCTCCATCTTTCTCTTCATCTGCTTGAACTCCGCTGGATTAATTGACTCAGTCATCCTGTCAGACTCGAAGACTGGGTTCGGGAGTAAGAGCTTTATTTCAGACTGCTGGCTGAAAGCGGTGCTGAAAAGGCTGACGGTTGGATGAGGTCTGAGTAAGAAAGGTGGAGGTTCAGCTGTATTAGCTTCAGAATACTCTGATCATGGATCACGGTGGAACGATGACTGAGGGAAGAGCCGGTGTGGCGTCTTCCATATATAGACACGGATTGGCGCAGGTGCAACGTGGAGGGAATCCCCGTGAGGGGCATGCTGGGTAATGTGGTCCAAGAGGGAAGCCGGTCAGCTGGGAGAGCCCGGCCTGGGGGCTTGAACTCTGACACTAAGTGTATAGCAGCATAACTACAGAGATAACTCTGGATAACCTAGCCTTTTAGATGGAGGCATGTTGGAGGCAGGGCAAGGGAGAGCCGTCTTTACCGACTGTACACTCCACCTCCCTCTACTCCCCCACTTGTCCAGATCTGGGCTAACATCAGGTTTTAACCATAGGCCCTATCAAATAAAAATGTTTTAAGCCTAGTCTTAAAAGTAGTCTTAAAACAACATAAATTCACCACCCATCCTTTTATCGTTGTGTAGCCCAGAGCATGAAACAAATCATTACATTCCTGCATGAATCTGAAAACCAGCGTTTGTTTGTCGGAACAGAAATTAGAGCTGTTAATCATTTGTCTTTAATTGAGTTTTAAGGTCTGAATCAGCAGCTTCATCTTTGGATTAGAGCTGTGGCAGATTCTCAGTCACAACCCAAGTGAACCTCTTAGTATCCACTGTCATCCAAAAGGATTCTTCAGCTCTGATCTTGGATTTGGTGATTTGTTTGGGTCTTTATCGCTTGATGAATGATTTTTAACCAACACATGAGGGGTTCAGATCCATCTTTAGAAAACAAAACCAGGCAGAACTAAAGGTCTGAGACCACCTCCATGGTCCCTTCATGTTTAACCTAAAGGAGGAGAGAGGATGCTCCCCAGGTGGATGTAACTACAGGGGCAGGAATCCTTCTGAAGTCCTGGGTCATCACCGTTGTTTCACCAGAAGGTTCTAGATTATCAGTGACTGAAGCTTGTTTTTATTCGAGTCCCTCTGCATGCTCAGGTTGCTCCAGAGACTCGAGCCGTCATCAGCTGGATGCAGGACATCCCCTTTGTGCTCGGTGCCAACCTCCACGGTGGAGAGCTGGTTGTTACGTATCCCTATGACTGCACCCGAGACTGGGCCCCCCAGGAGGACACCCCCACCGCCGACAACGCCTTTTTCCGCTGGCTGGCCTCCGTCTACGTCTCCACCAACCTGGTGATGGCCAACCCCGACCGGCGTATCTGCCACTACGAGGACTTCCAGCAGCACAACAACATCATCAACGGCGGCGCCTGGCACACGGTTCCTGGCAGTGAGTCGTCTGCCTGAGACGTCTGGGAGGCATCCTGAGTGTGTGTGTGTGTGTGTGTGTGTGTGTGTGTGCGTGCGTGCGTGCGTGCGTGCGTGCGTGCGTGCGTGGGTGTGTGTGTGTGTGTGTGTGTGTGTGTGTGTGTGTGTGTGTGTGTGTGTGTGTGTGTGTGTGTGTGATCTCCTTTTAGTTTATGATCAGAGGGAAAACAATCATCACCTTCTCTGATGATTATTCTATTACAATTTTAGACACAGTTTAAAGGTTAGTTTGTCTACAGAGATGAAGCATCCTCACTGGTTTAGATCTTTTATTGGAGAAAGAAATTTAAAACTCATTTTCATGACCATTGGTTTTTCCTGCAGACAGAGCTTCCAAGCATAAATGTGTGTGTGTTTTCTATAGGTATGAATGACTTCAGCTACCTGCACACCAACTGTTTTGAAGTGACGGTGGAGTTGTCGTGCGATAAGTTCCCTCATGTCAGCGAGCTTCCCTCTGAGTGGGAGAACAACAAAGAATCTCTGCTGGTTTATATGGAGCAGGTCGGTCTGGATCCTCAACCAGGAAATAACCTGATCTGATGGTCCTGCTCAGCAGCTAACATCTCCTCTCTCAGGTTCACAGAGGAGTTAAAGGAGTCATCAGGGACAAAGCCAAACGGGGGATAGCAGATGCAGTGATCAGGGTGGAGGACCACGACCACGACATCCGATCAGGTGAGGGTCTCACCTGGGAATTCATTGACTGATGATGTGAAACCATTCCTCTGTGAGCGGTGACAACCCATACAGAAACACTGGTCACTGGTTACCCCACTTAGATCGGGGATCTCCTCAGCTTGGATGAGGGGGGGGGGGGCATCTATGGATTTTTTTTTGCCTAAATAATTGAACGTCACGGTCTTAGTTAACAAACATGTAGCCTCATTATGATAAATACTTCAACTCTTCCTTCTCTGGTTCTCCTCCTCACCCCCTTCTGCTCCAGCTATCTGACAGATGTGAGCAAAGGAGGTGAAACTGCTGAGACGTCACAGGAGGAAATGGCATCAGGCTCACAGATGCATTCTGGGATACGTTCTTATTTGTTTTTGTTTGGTCTGCTCTCCTACAGCTGCTGATGGAGACTACTGGCGTCTGCTGAACCCTGGTGAATACAGGATAGCGGTTTGGGCCGTGGGTTACTTCCCATCTATACGTCGCTGCCACGTCGGGATGGAGCCACGTCCCACAATCTGTGACTTCACCCTCACCAAAACACCCATCCAAAGGCTGAAGGAGATCCGGGCCAAAGGAGGAAAGGTCCCACAGGACCTGCAGCTGCGGCTCCGTGCTCTGAGACTCCGTAAGCTGAGAGCCAGCACCAAAGCCATTAACCAGAGGAGGAGAGGCCAGTCCTCATGAGCCTGGACACAACCAGAAGAGACAGGACAAAGGGCTGGGAAAGCCCCAGGAATAATCTGGAACCTGGGCTTAAAAAGTCTGATCTATGAAACCATCATCTGAGCCAACGACCACGACGGTTTACGTTGGGGTTCGTGTGATTTAAAGTCTTCTACTGACAGCGAAGTGGAGATGTTGAGGTGTTATTGGTTTATTTTTGTACTGACACTTTAGTGACTCACGCACATACACCATAGCAGGAACATCTGTTCCACCAACACAGACTGGCACAAGAGGTTTGTTTTGTTTCTTCAGTTGATCATTTCTCTGTCAGCTGGTCTGACGGGTCACATCTGCTCTGGTTCTTCCCTTTATTGAAAACACAAGCTCTGAAATAAATCAGAAGTATGGTGAAGTTCATGAGGGTCTTCCAGCAGGAACTGCTTGTTTCAGGTCAAAGGTCAGATGTTCTCCTTTAAGGTGTTCTGCTAGAGAACAGAATTCATGGTTCCATCAGCAAGTGGTCCATATTCTGAAGCAGCAGAGCAGCCCCAGACCATCACACTACCACCACAATTCAACTGTAGTCACAAGCCAATTTACCGGGCTAGCTCCGCTCTTCTAGATTTTACAAATATCTCAGGGTTTGGCTTGTAATCGATGTAGTGGGCGTGACAATGCCAGCTGCCAACAAACACTCTTACTCTGTAGGAGTTGATCTGAAATCACCACAAACCCAGAGCTTCTAATTCTGACCAAAAATAGTTCAAGCAGACAAAGAAGAGGCGCAAACACCCCCCCCCCCCCCCCAGTCCATGAAGCTTATGTACACTTCAGGTTAAGACCCTTTCCAGCTGTTCCTTTTATGCTGAGGAGACAACTGACTTTACCTATAGCCTAGGATGGAGGAAACACTTATATCAATACCTCGGGATGGCATTTACAACCAGCATCTCACCTTTGCTTGGTTACTGACAGGAGACCCCACTCGTAAATCTTTTTTTCGTTCCACGAATTCGAGGAACTAGGTTTTATTTCACGCAGATGAAAAAAGAATAATAATCCAAACGAAACCCTGACAAAGCGGGTTAAAAAGTTAAACAACTCTTTGCCAATAAACCGAGTTATAGCAAAGTTGAAGAAGAAGAAGAAGAAGAAAGTATCATTTCTATAGCGCCTCTCAAGATAAAAATCACGAGGCGCTTCACAAAAACAAAAAATGTAAAAATATAAAAAAGCATTTAGAAAATGTTTAAAAATATATTAAAATTAGCATCAATAGACAATTGTGATTAAAAAATGTTAAGAAAGAGAGAGAGTGAACAGGAAAGAGGGAAATCAGTGGATCCTGAGGAAGGTGGAATAGGTGGGGAGAGCAGAATAAAGAGAGAGTGGTGAAGAAGGTCATACAAAATCCAGCTTGAACAAGTGAGTCTTCAGCTGTTTTTTAAATGAGTCCACTGATCTCAGCCTCAGGAGGAGAGAGGTCCAGAGTCTGGGGGCCACAGCAGCAAATGATCTGTCACCTTTGGTCTTTAGCCTGGTGCTGCACAACCAGTAGGCTTTGATCACTGGACCTCAGGGACCTGCTGGGGGTGTAGGGACTAAGAAGATCACCAATGTAAGATGGTGCTTGTCCATGTAAGGCCCTATAGACCAGAACCAGGATCTTGAAATGAACCCTGAAGTTGACTGGCAGCCAGTGAAGCTGGAGGAGAAGCGGGGTGATGTGGGTGTGTTTGGAGGACATGGTCAGAAGCCAAGCACAGGCATTCTGAACCACCTGTAGACGGTTCAGGGAGGTTCTGCTCAGACACGTGAAAAGAGAGTTACAGTAGTCTAAGCGTGAGGAGATGAAGGTGTGGAGAACAGTCTCAAGTTCAGAGCGGGACAGAATGGGACTCAGCTTAGCAATGTTCCTGAGATGGAAGAAGGAAGAGCGAACAAGAGAACTGACATGAGAATCCAGGGTGAGAGCTGGGTCAAAGGTCACGCCAAGATTCCTGACGGAAGGTTTGGTGTGAGAAGCAAGCTGACCAAGAGTCTCTGACTTTGGGAACCAGCTTGTCTGGGGCACAGATGAGGATCTGTCTTATCTTCATTCAGCTGAAGAAAGCTCCCAGCCATCCAGGGTTTGATAGAGTCTAAGCAGGTGTGTAACAGCTGCAGCTTAGACATCTCATGGGGCTTAAAGGAGATGTACAGTTGGATGTCATCTGCATAAAGATGGTAGGAGATTCCTTTGAAGGAGCTCAGGATGTGCTGAAGAGGAAGCAGATAGAGGAGGAAGAGCAGAGGCCCCAGCACAGAACCTTGTGGGAAGGTTCTGAGACTTCTGTGAATCAGACCTTTGAGCTGAATAAGCTCTCCAAAAATGACACTAGGTCAGATTATCACAGACAAAAAGCTCAAAGCAAAAGCTTCCTTCTTTCCATCTCTGTACCTCACACACTCTTCCCATCAAAGGCCATCCTCCAGACCCAGTAGCTCCTTTTTATTTACTCTGTCCCCTCCTTCACAGTCAATTCTTTGTTGCTTCAGACCTCAGACTTCCTGGTCACGTGTTCCTCTTCTTCTTGCTACTTCTCCAACGGCCCCAAAGAGACCATAAATCTTGGATGTCATGATGTCACCTTTTCTTCTCCCGGTCTTCATCCGTTCACTTGTTTCTTCTCAGCGCCTCTTGCAGGCTTTCCTCTTCTCTGCATGCTGTTGACATTAGCCCAATGTTGCCCCACCTTCTTGCTTGTCGGGGAACAATTTTATCGATTCTAAAAGTCTATGTCTTGTTTGGATAAACCATTAGCCGGTGCACCTGGACTTTCTCCAGAATGAGCCTCCTTACCTCCTCCACTTCTCCGGAGTTCAAAAAGGTTACCACAGAACCGTGAGACCGAAACAGCTCGGTAAAGGCAACTAGCAATTTACGACTTCAGGGGTGATAAGAGACAAGGCTGTTGGGACACACACACACGGATACACCTTGGGAAGCCTAGAATTGATTTAACATAATGAGAGACATAATCCAGACTTAATTCCATACATTAAAGTCTGATTGTACTCCATACGACAGTTTTCCAGATGAAATGGGACACACACCTTCCAGAAAGCTCTGCTTCCGTCTCATCAGTCCAGTCGTCTCTGGGATGTAGAGGTGTTTTTGGTCAAAGTGAGATCTCTTTCATGGGACACCAGCCCTCCTAGAACCTGGCGTGTTGCTTTTTCAGATCATTTAACCTACCGAGATCTTAATTCTGCAGGTCTGTTATCTACCAGGTCTGGGTGCGAATTGGTTTTTCATAAGCTGATCACGGGTTTTCCACACAGCAGGTTGGTTACCATCCAGATCAAACTGGAAAAACTAGAACATGATGCAAAAGTTCATTTGTCAGTTATTCAGCTTAGACTGAGAGACCATTTAAAGGCTCAGGAATCCTTTGCTGGTGTTCTGAATTCATTAGCTGACTAGTGCGAGACACTGAGTCTAGAATATCAAACCTTTTCACAATATTCTACTTGTCTGAGATTTTGAATGTGGGGATTTCCTCAGCTGTAAGCCAGAATCATCAGTTATTATATATGAAGTCTGAAACATCAGCCGCTGCATGGAATGAGTCTGGCTCGTATTCGTTTCACCTCTAGGTTGAATAACTGACATAAATGAGCTTTTCCACCATGTTCTAAATCTTCAAGTCTAATTTAAAACTCTGTTCCTTTAATATCTGACAACTACATCTAACAATCACTCAGGTTGTCCTCATCTGATTCTGAAACCTGTTTTCTAACATTTAAAAGATAAAAAACAGTTTTTTTACATCAGCTTTTTAGTTTCAGATAAAAACAGCCCATTTCTTAGCGCAATAAAAAGGCAGCACTGCAAAAGAAGTTGATACTTTATTAGTGTGATAATCAGACTCCTGTGCACAGACACGTATGAACCAGCAGGGGGAGCACTCCGCTCAGCTGGTGCTCATAAAACCGAACCCTGAACATCCGTCTCACCTACAGCTGAAGACAGACACAACATGATCAAATAAACAGCTTCTTAGTTACATGGAGTGAAACTGGCTGATAAGACACTTCAGTGTGTGTGTGTGTGTGTGTTTGTGTGTGTGGTTAAATAAAAGCAGCAGTGATCACATTCAGCTCAGTCAATTTCAATTAACAAATACAAAAGTCTTAATTTAAATGTCTGAGAAGTGAAGTGACTTAAGGTTTTTAAATAAAAGTCCCTGAAACCACCAGACTGGGAGTGAAACAGGAAAAGCAAGCATGGAGCAGTGAGCCGAGGTACGGAACGAGCCGGAAACACCAAAATCTCTGCGTTTTCTCCCCCACCTCTCCACGCTCTGGGTGTGTGTGTGAGACGCAGCATGAAGCTGCAGCCACATAAGTTTAACCTCACCATGCAGATGTTGCGCCGACTACAAACACATCTGGAGAAGATCCTGTTTTGGCATCGATGGCTCTAGATTATGTATGAATCAGACAAATGCATGATGAGTGTTTATTTCTAAGAGTATTCAGCTGTGAGTCAGGACTTTTATTCTGAAGGGGAAGCATCAGGAGAGACCTACTGGCTGAAAGTTAAAACCAGCTGGTTGGTTAGAAAACATATAAACGAGTTTGGGTGTATCAGAACTTTGTGTTTTAGGGAAGAAATCTGTGATTTAAGGATAGATTCAGATTATAAACTGACGCTCTGGAAGAGATCAGACTGCCGGGTCAGACGACTAAGATTTAAAAAATCTAATCTGTGGGGAATCACCAAGTGTGCCTCAAAAAGTGACTGTCAAACACTGTGCTACAATTAGTGCCAGTGTCATTACACCAATAAAACCACTAAATATACTGGACCCACGGGAGGGGGGTGGGGGTGGAGAGAGAGAGGAAACAGGAGAGAAAAATGAGGTCCTTGAAGTTCAGATTGTATAAGCAGAGAAGCAGCATCTGTGGCGAAGGCATGAGCGAAGCAGCAGAGGGCGACACCAGGATCCAGACACAATCGTCCACTTGCATTGTTAGTGTTGTCCTCCTGACTCAGCAACATCTGGATGAGCTGAGCCTCAGGAATAAAATCCAGGTTTTCTACAGCTGTGGAGGCCAGAAACAGCCTGGAGTATAAAAAACTGCAACAACAGGTTCAGTCTGGACTCCTCCAGTCCAACTGCTCCTCTGTTAAGGGTTTGCTGTTAAGGAGCAAAGGAGCTGCAGGCGTCCGTCCACTGATGCATCCTGGGAAGTAGCACAAAACTGGAGTCTGTAACTCTTCTGAGTCAGTGGCTGTCAGCGACAGCTAGCACCTAAACACATGCAGACAGCTGCAGACCTGGGCCTCCCTGCACCCACAAGACACAGAGAGCATCTCAAGCATTATTAAGTTTATTATCTACATCACATCTGGTCCTGAGCACAGAGGACTAAAGCCCGGTTCCACCACGGGAGGAAGGTTTGGATACGACTCAAGCTGCTGGATCTCTCAGATGTCTGGTTAATATTCAAAGGTGTTTAATGTAAAACGTTTATGCTCTGTGACAGTTGGTACTAGTCCACCCAGGTCTGCAGAGCTCAGCTCTTCACCAGCTCCAGATGCTAGAACTTGGGCTGGTAGAGAGCCACGCGCCCGCTGAGGCAGCCCGAGGCCAGCTGGCAGTGTGTCGGGGAGAACTTGGTGGTCAGCACCACGTCGCTGTGCGAGTAGATGGAGCGGATCTCCCGGAGGCAGCTGGTCTGGACCGGCAGGCAGTCAGCGAGTTCCCCGCAGCGCTCGTTGAAAGCCAGCAGGCGGACGCCGTAGCCGTAGGGGGAGCAGATGAGCCGGCCGTCCGGGCTGAAGCACAGCTCCTTGATGTAGCCACGGCCCACGTTAGCTTCCTCGATGTAGTGGGTAAGGCGCAGGGAGCAGCGGGGGGAGACGAGCGGCCGTGTGGGTGCCCCCTCCTGGAACTCATACACACAGGTCCACTGGAAAAGGAGAAGGGGGGGGTGGGGGTGGGGTGGGGGGTGGGGGGGTGGAAGGGGTCTGAATGACTGGTTTATTGCCTGGTTCCTTACTGTGTTAAGAGGCAACTCCAGAGATAAAATCCTAATCTCAGGAATAATCCCTTATGATTATTCTATTAGCCAACAACTCCTCAGCTAGAGAGGAGCAAACCTAGAGCTCCTCCATCCATCAACTACGCGTTTCTCACCTCCTGGTCGTCCATGTTGCTGGAGCAGCGGATGAGCGTGGCCCAGCCTTTCGGGTGGAGCTGCAGAGACGTGATGCAGTTCCCTCGGTCCTTCTCTCCAGGGATTTCAGGAGTTAAAACCTCCAGGCTGTTCCTTGGAGAAAGGCCTGTGGAGGAAAGATAAAGACAGTTGAGTCAGGATAGGGAACACCTGGAGGTTGGAGATCTAAGGAGTAGGTGTTGCACCTTCTCTGTGAGGGTGAATCTTGCTGGAGTCGTTTCCGTGGCGAGGAGCAGCAGCCGACCTGGATGCTGAAGAGCCTCCGTCTACACAACCACAAACAGCTTTAAGGGCTGAGATTTGATTCAAAACCATCAGTCGGATAATTAAAACAACTCTCTGTTTAAATGAAAACATGATACATCAGAGCGTTTCTAGATAAATTTCACATAAAGTTCATCTGCTTTAAAGGATCTGAGAAATAAAAGTGAATCCTAAAGATGCGCCAAACATAACCACTCACACATTTAGAGCTGGGAATCGATTCAAATTTTAAGAATCAATTCGATTACGATTCTCAAGAATTAGAATCGAATATCAAGATTTTATTCGATTCGATCCGATATATCGGATCAGCAAACTCTTCTTTTTTTTGCTGTTATTACACGACTATGTAGTTGTGTAGTGTATTAACACTATTAACATTCAACAACAAATTATTGAAATATTGGCAATTTAAAATGGATGAATGGCCCAATCCTTCTCAAGACTCAAGCAATGTTTTATTTTATATTCAATAATATTCAGCGATATTCAAGCAGATTTTTTAGGCTCGAACATCTTCGGGGTTGACCTTCCCTTGAATGTAATGATCATTTGCTCCAGGAAAAAGTCCCCGTCTGGACCACAGACGGCTGGAATATAGGGATGCTCCGATCAGGCTTTTTGCTGCCGATCACCGATACAGACTTCCAAGAGTGCCGATCACCAATAGCGATCACATGAATTGGCCATAAATTTTCTATGAGGTTATAGTGAGTGATACAGGCTATGATCTGGGAATAAAGGAACAATAACACCACCTTAAATGGCCTGTATTAATTTAGGTAAAACATTTATTTTTTAAAGAGAGAGGAAAAAAAAAAAGACTTGCAGCACAATCAGTGAGTTTGTTTTCGACTACAACTTCTAAGCCTCCAGCTCCCAACCCAAGGTTTGGAGCTGAAAATGTCTTTTGGATGAGAGTAGGGCTGGGCAATAAATCGAAAATGCATCGTTATCGAAATTTCTGACATTTTTTAAGATCTTTTTTTTTATTCGTCAATAAATCTGATAATAAAAAATTAAAAGATGTGTGTGGGTTGGCAACATTCATGTCCCATTAAGAAGCTGTACCACCAATGTAATACATGTAACACCTCCATCTAGTGCATACCTGTAGTTATCGTCCATTTACCGTTATCGAGGTGAAATCATCAATATATCGTGATATTGATTTTAGGCCATATCGCCCAGCCCTAGATGAAAGGTAATAACCAGAAAATTTCAGATGTTTTCAGTTTAATCTCTTAAGATGATCATGTCCAGGATGACTGAGAATCTACACCTACATGCTGAAGCACGAAGCGTCACAACAATTCAATTAAAAAAAAACTGAAACACTTCGATTGTTACAGACAGCAGCTACATTTAACAGACAAAACATTAAAAGCTCTAAACACTCTAAATAGTGCAGGAAAGCAAAAAAAAAAAAAAAAATCTCACAACTTTGTGTATTGTGGGATTTATTATCATTCTTGACATTATTGCATCACTGCTTCCAAGGAGGAAAAGCCCAGCAGCTAGTTGGTGGTCAAAGGACCTCACTTGAGCTGCAAGAAGGGAATGTAGGAGATGTGAAAGGTAGCGGAAAAAGAGCGAGCTGCATGTGTTCTTAATTGCCTTAAGGGAGAGTTGGAAGGCCTATCAGGATGCTGTAAAATCTGCAAAAACTGCATATGACTCCAACCTTGTGTCTGTCACCTCTCATAACCCTCGGGTGTTGTATGGTGCTATCGACTCTTTTAAAAGTTCAAGATTATTTTCCAGCTCAGGCGTCAACTACAGTATGTAAGGAGTTCCTTAGATTTTTTATGGATAAGGTTGCAACCTTGAGATTGGCTGTCTGTAGCTCCTCTACAGAGCCCTTTGATGTCTGTTCCTGAGCAATTGCTTGTTTTCCAGCCAATAACATAAGCTGATCTAGCTAAAATAATGGCAGAGGCTAAGCCCAGTGGATCTCCGGAAGATATTTTACATCCGACCTTTTTAAGGAAGTGTTTTTAACAGTGGCACCAGTCATATTGGCTATAATCACCACCAGTCTAGTCTCTGGTGTTGTGCCTAGGGTTGTCACGATACTAAAATTTCAAACTCGATTCGATACTGGGGGGAAAACCTCGATACTCGATTTCGATACTATTTAAAAACACCAATTTATTGAACAAGTTTATTCAAAAAATAACATTCCTCAATTTATATTGCAAAAATTAAATGTTAAGAATTAAGGTGTGTAAAGTGCTTAAACCTTTCAAGTATCAGCATTTTTTAAAACGTGCATACAAAAACTGGTGAAAGTTAACACTTTAAATCATGAATTGTCTCACTATATTTACACTATTTGCAGAGTGATGTTTTGCTGCTTAAACTCTGCTTAAGGTGCATTTTTGTCATAAGCTGTAATGCCATATGTTTTGTTCTGTACTTTTGAACTACTCTGTTGGTCAATAAAGGGAGAAAACGAATTTCTCCACAGTAGGACAAAGGTACATCTACCGGTAATCTTAATAAAAACAGATTGGCGCACGGCAGTGACGTCATTAAAAGCGCCGGTAATATTAGCCACAGCTAGTCTGCTTACGCCTAGAAATCCCAGACCCGCTCCAAACGAACAGGGGAATCACGTTAATGATTCCTAACAAAACCTTTCGACATTGAGATGTTTTGGTGCAGATAATGTCTTATTTCGAGGCTGCACCATGGGTGCCCGTCCGCACCCGCTATATGGATATACACTGATGGCGATTCGCCGATGGATCTAAATACCCCGGGGAATCTAAGTAGCACCAAAGTTGTCAGCGTGAGTAAACAAACGTACTGCATGCTAGAAATGAAGTCCAGGTTGCAATAAACGGGAGTGTCCTTTAAGCACATAAGCGTGAATATACAACTACGTGTCGGACTTGGTATGCTAATTAAGGTGGGCTGTGAAGCGCCTCCCAAATTCGCTGTTTATGTTTTTGTTTATTTATTTGGCAGACAAAACTTGGATCGGAGACAACTCACGTGGGAAATTGCAATGTAGCCATGCGGCGTCTTCTTCTTCTGTTTGTCTGGGAGGCGGAGGCTGCTTTACGGCATCTGGCTGTCGTGCGTGTCGTGTACTTGAAGAAGGCTGTGTTTAATAGTCCATAATATCGATACCTAATTTAGATACCACTTTTAGTATCGATTTATATCTAGGTATCGATTTTTTTGACAACACTAGTTGTGCCTAATGATTTTAAAAGAGTGGTCATTCTTCCACTGTTAAAGAAATCTGGGCTAGATGCATCTGTGCCATCTAATATAGGCGAATCTCTAAGATCCCCCTTTTAAGTGAGGTGATGGAAATGAGTGTCTATGGCCAGTTGCTGGACTTCTTAAGTGAAAAGAATTATTTAGAAAACTTTTAATCTGGTTTTAAACAATTACATAGTACCGAGACAGCTTTGCTGAAGGTTCTGAACGACAATATTCTTGCAACTGATGGCAGAAGGTCTGTGTTACTTGTTCAGTTGGATTTGACAGCAGCCTTTGATACAGTGGACCACCAGGTGTTGTTGCATCGTCTTGAGCACTACGTGGGAATTACTGGCCTGTTGGTGCATCTCGAGATGGGTGATTTTTGTATGAATTCTCCCATCTCCCCTGGGGTGTTATGCAGGGTTCAATACTGGGCCACCTGCTGTTTTGTGTGTATATTCTGCCTTTGGGTGATATCCTACGGAAACACTGTATTGGTTTTCACCTGTATCCTGATGACTGGCAACTGTACTTGCCTTTGGATGAGGCTGATGGTCGACCAATCTTGAAGGTTTTAGATCGTCTGTGTGAGGTCAAAGCGTAGATGGCAGAACGTTTCCTGTGCCTCAATGAGGGGAAGACAGAAGCAGTGCTCTTGAGTCCCAGCCGCCACACTGATAACTCCATCATGGTGGACTGTGGTGAATTAACCCCCCACTTACAGGACTATGTTGTTAATTTGGGAGTGAAGATAAACAAAGACTTCTGTTTTAGGGGTCACATAAATGGGGTGGTAGCTTCCTCCTTTTACCATTTATGCTTGGCCAAGGTTAAACCTTTTTTGTCCAGATGCAATCTTGAAACTGTTGTGCATGCATTCATTAACTTCACGTCAGGACTATTGCAACTCCATCCAGTTTGGAGTGAGCCATGGTGCCTTCGGAGTGAGCCATGGTGCCTTCGGAGTGAGCCATGGTGCCTTCAGAGTGAGCCATGGTGCCTTCGGAGTGAGCCATGGTGCCTTCGGAGTGAGCCATGGTGCCTTCGGAGTGAGCCATGGTGCCTTCGGAGTGAGCCATGGTGCCTTCGGAGTGAGCCATGGTGCCTTCGGAGTGAGCCATGGTGCCTTCGGAGTGAGCCATGGTGCCTTCGGAGTGAGCCATGGTGCCTTCGGAGTGAGCCATGGTGCCTTCGGAGTGAGCCATGGTGCCTTCGGAGTGAGCCATGGTGCCTTCGGAGTGAGCCATGGTGCCTTCGGAGTGAGCCATGGTGCCTTCGGAGTGAGCCATGGTGCCTTCGGAGTGAGCCATGGTGCCTTCGGAGTGAGCCATGGTGCCTTCGGAGTGAGCCATGGTGCCTTCGGAGTGAGCCATGGTGCCTTCGGAGTGAGCCATGGTGCCTTCGGAGTGAGCCATGTGCCTTGGTGCTTTCAGAGTGAGCCATGGTGCCTTGGTGCCTACGGAGTGAGCCATGGTGCCTTCAGAGTGAGCCATGGTGCCTTAGCCCGTTTAGAACTTGCCCAAAATGCTGCTGGGAGATTTTTGGAGGTTAAACAAAAGTTTGACCATGCTATATCCATATTGGCAGCTCTACGTTGGCTACCTGTTTCTTTTAGGATTTGGTTTAAAGTTTCTTTAAAGTTCTTCTCCAGCATATCTGGCAGACAGACTGCATTCGTATGTTCCCTCCTGGACAATCCATTCAGAGGACTTGCCCTTGCTTGTGGTCCCCCGATCACGGCTGAAGATGCGGGTTGACAGAGCCTTTTCAGTTGCAGCTCCAAAACTATGGAATGAGCTTCCATTACACATTTGGCAGTCCTCTTCTGTACCGGTTTTCAAATCCGAGCTGAAGACTCATTTTAAATAACTGTCTTGAGTGATTGACTGTCTATTTTTAAATGTTTTCATTTGGTTGTGTTTTATTCATTTTTAGTGGATTTTATGTGTTATGTTTTTATCTGTGTCTGTGAAGCACTTTGGTGGCATGTAAGGTGCTATATAAATAAAGTTCGAATTGAGATTAACATTATTATTATTAATGTTATTTTTATTGTAACAGTTTTAAGAGTTATGGACATGAGAGTAATGTTATGTGTTAGAGTTTTATTTTGAAGGGCAGCTCAGAGGGTGGAAAGGGCCGTTTCCGGTTCCGGTCAGCGGCTGTTGTGCTAAGGAAAGCTGCTCTGTTCTGAACTATTCTGTGGATAAACTGAGAAGTTGTAAGGCGTGGGTTACTGCTGACAGTAGTCTGAATAAAAGACCGGAGATAGTCAGAGTGGCAGATGCTAGCGGGCTGAACACGGTGCCGTCCACCACTGTAAGGCATCCAGCATGATGACTTTAGTTACTTTTCAGATGAGTTGCTCTGGTTTCTGACGGCCACGCTCATGCAGATGAACGTTTGTTAGCGTAGCTGCGTCTAACTGTTGACCGCTCCGACTGTATTTCTTTGACTTCTGCGGGTTAGTAACAAAAACACTCCTCTCTCCAAGCAGTTTCTTTCATACTCCTTTTAAATCCACTGTGTTGACACATTTTAAGGCGCTTGCCCCGCGTGTTTACATCACTCTCACAGACAGAGAAAAAGGAACACTTGCCGCTGCGCGCATGCGTGTGGGAGACGCGATGCTGCAGCTACACACAGGTTCTGTCGGCTGCAGTGACGCGTGATCGGCTCTAAAAGGAGTAGATCAGAAATCGGCTGATTTTGATCGGCGGCCGATCGGTCGGAACATCCCTACTGGGATAAGTAGAATATTCATTAGATTATGTGCCACACTTTGACTTCCATATTTAACGCGTCTGACGTTTTTTATGGCTTTTTTATTACATTCCCACTACGTCTGTCATCATTAGCTGTGTTTTTACTCTCCTTTCTAAATCCACCATGTCCTGAACACGGTGAGAAAGCTTCAGAATCTGCGTGTGGAACATTTTAGCTCCATTAAGCCGGGCGTACACTGTGCGACTTTTTCACTTTTTTGAGCCGATTTTCCAGTTGTGCGAGAATCCACGAGATCGGGGCGAGTTTTGCGCTGAGCGTCGTGTAGTGTACAGGGGGTCACGAGAGGCGATTAACACCACGTGACCAGCTACCGATCAGCAATCGTGAGCTCGCACGGACTTCTGGCGTGTTTAATATTTTGCTCGTCCCTCGTGAGGATATCGCACTGTTGAAGCGGCGCTGCGAGCAGCTGCAACCCAAAATGCATCAGAACCGCCCACGGCGCATGCGCAATCCTGCATCAACACCGCTCCCCGCTATTTCCCTAATAACACATGTTTTAATTTCTACATGTTTTTTTACTCACAAAGATTGTCAAGAAAGCGTGTTTGTCGTGTTCGTGTCAAATTAAACTGATCACAAAACACAGATTTACTTTCTTTATTTCGTTTTCCTCATCCAACCCCCATAAATCCCTGTGTGTCCTCCTGCAGCACTCCCGAAGGACAGCAGGCAAAACAACACAAAAAAGTCTAACATGTTGAGTAAAAACTGCTATTTTTAGCATATTTTTAGGGCCGACGTGTTGCTACCAGACGTACAGTGTGAGCAGTCAGGTCGCATCCGAGAACTGGGTCGTGCAGTGTGAGCACATGACTCGTGAGATCTGCTCTGCGAGGAAGTCGTACAGTTTGAGCTGAAGCTGAGTGCTACGAGTGAAAAAGTCGCACAGTGTACGCCCGGCTTTAGCTTTACTTTCTTCACGTGCAGCACTGACTCTGTTGCTCCGCGCAGCAGCGTCACTGTGTCTGACTGGATATCTTCACCAGAGAGACAATATTCTTCTTCTGAATCAGAGTCAGTCATTACCCGACAAAGAGAGTCAACAATGACCAAACCTGTCAGCATTTTAAAGTTTTCCTTTTAATATTCGCCCTACGTTTGCTCCTCTTGTCCTCTCCCATAACCGGGAGACTCCCAGCGGGAGGCCGTTTTCTAGCTCTAAAAACTCAGAAACCTTTAATATAAACACAAGGGTTGTCCAGGCTACTAAAGATAGACATCTCCACTATCTTCATGAGGGAGCATATTTGCAGCTGTGGCTCGTCAGCAAAGACGCTTGCAATTTTGCGACTTTGGCGCTTAAAGGGTTAAATCGATCTTTAGACGCACAAATTGATCCTCGTGAATATTTATGAGAATCGATTTTTTCAACACAGCCCTACACGCGTTTAAACCCACATTTGGACCTGATACGTGATCTTTGTTCATCCACCTTCAGAAACACGTGGGCGTTCTAACCTGAGCTGAGGGGAGTCCGCCGTGCCCGAAGCATGCGGTAGCTGCCCACCTCCAGGGATTGGGTGAGGTCTAGGTCATGAAGGATGAGCAGGTACCCTGAAGATGTAGAGATGAGCATCTTGGAACAGTCAGGCGTCAGACGCATCCTCATCAGGTAGCGAGTGTGGAAGAACTTTTTGTGAGGGCAGCCATCCTCTGTGAACCTTCAGGAAGGAAGGAAGAGAGTCCATTAAAGATGTTGGTCAAAGCGGAAGGTTTAGATCCTCTGTGAGACTGATGGACCTGACAAGTCCTCAAACCCTTCCTCCTCAGTGGAAGACATGGTGGCCACCTTAAGGAGATCCTCAAACTGTTCCTTCCACCACCCAACAACGTCATCTCCAGATATTTATTATGAAATCACTTACACACATTTGCTTTAAGCTAAAGGTTCTACCGGTTGTAATGGTAACCGACCTGTTTGTGTCCCACGTGATGACGTTGCCATCAAAGCCAGACGTGACCAGGAGCCGAGTGTTGGTGTCGTACTCGATGTTCTTCACCCAGCTGGCGTGGCCGTGCAGTGAGCAGACCTTTGAGCTCAGCTTACGCAGGTCCCATAATGCAATAGTGGTGTCATCAGAGCAGGTGGCAAACAAACGATTGTCCAAAAACCTACAGAAGCAAGGTGGGAATCATCAGTCTCAGTAGATATGAAGCTGAACAGCGGAACTCAGCAGGTGGATTTTGATAGATTCTCTTGTTCTGATGAAACGAAGAGTCATCCTGAACCACAACATGGGTGTATCAGCTTTATGAAGCCTGTGAGAGAAAGACATCTACCTGATGTTGTTGACACAGTCCTCGTGCGCCTCCGTTAGGGTTTTGATGTGCCTGGACGAGACGGGATCAAACAGGAGGACTTCGGTCTGCTCACAAGCCACAGTTAGCACAGACCTGGTCAGAGTAAACACACGTTTGAGACTGGGACAAAGCTCAGGAAACCGTTTTACTTCAAGGTTCTCATTTCCCACAGAGTGTTCTGTAATTCTACAGAAGAGCCTCGGTGTCATTTACATTTCCACCAGAACCAAAAGGGTTTTATTGCCATATGTGCGAGAAATCACAACATTAGCAAATTGCTACAAAATCAGTTCTGTGAGCAGCTGATGGCATAACTACACATGCTCAGAGACGGGAGCAGACCTCCACCTGCATGCTCAGGGTTAGGTTCAGGGACACGAGGCTCTCACAGCAACACATAAACCAACGTGACCCACACCAGACACCTTGACCCGGTTTGGCTGCAGGATTTACTTCCTACATCTGCTGTCTAGTCACGGAGGCTGAACCCTGGCAGGCTGCACTAATTCCCTACAACAGCTGTGTGTGTGTGTGTGTGTGTGTGTGTGTGTGTGTGTGTGTGTGTGTGTGTGTGTGTGTGTGTGTGTGTGTGTTTTGAGTTTCTATGATTAATAATAATAACAATAATGACCTTTATGTATGTATCGTGACCTTTGAGTCCAAAAGGGCGAAGCAGCTGTGTAGGTCTCAGTCTAAAAGGCCCTACATCCAGACCGCTACTGGTTCCGCTTACCCGTCCGGGGAGTACTCCAGGTTGAACACCGCTCCGTGGGTCTGGGTGCTCAGGTTGACCGATTCCACAGCAGGGTTCATGGAGCAGTACAGACTTGTCATTGTCCTAAAGTTGTCCCTAGCTGGGTCTACAAACAGTCCCCGCCTGGTAGTCCTATGTTGCAGCCAGGAAAACAGACCCTTTCCGCTGCTCCCTCCGCTCCCGGTCTGCGGCGCAGTGGCTGGCGACGGGCTGCGAGCTTCTCCTTCTGCTGGCACGGGAGACCTCGCATTGCGCCCCGGCCGCTCCTCGCTGCTCGCCGGCGGCGAAGAAGAAACCACTGGAGCGGTGTCATCCTCCTTGTCCGACTCTTCGACAGCAGGGTCTTGGTTCTGGTCGGGCACGCTACCGGTATTGGGCCTGTCCCGAGACTCGTCGGCGTCCTCGCTGTCGCTCTGGCGCTCCGAGCTCATTGTGGAGACTTCAGCTTCCACAC
This sequence comes from Nothobranchius furzeri, assembly GCF_043380555.1. Classification (NCBI taxonomy): domain Eukaryota; kingdom Metazoa; phylum Chordata; class Actinopteri; order Cyprinodontiformes; family Nothobranchiidae; genus Nothobranchius; species Nothobranchius furzeri. Next base: position 17,225,036 of record NC_091758.1, on the reverse strand, counting down.
CGCCGTAAATGATCTGGAGAGCAGCGCCTCGGCTCGGCGGGGAGAAGTAGGCGGGCTCCTGTCAACCGCGGAGCGAACACGGACTCCCTCCCGCTCACCTTTACAGTGCCATGCCGGAGCGCTGCCTTTGCGTGGGTACGATAAACAAAACAGTTTCGTAGCCAAATTAGCCAGTTCTTTCTCATCACCGCCCCAGACAAAACAACTAGCTAAGACATGACCGGAAAGCAGCAAGTCAACCTTCAAAATAAGGGCGTGATATTAATCAGTTTAACATAAAATACAAAGGATTGGCGCCAAATTAAAAATAATTCCCCACTTTATAAAAGTAAACAAACTGTTTAATTAAACACTAAACGTCTAAATGGTGTTTTAAATGCACTTTTAACAAATTACATCTATTTTGTTTTCATGAAACTGAGGAAGAAGTTCCACTTCCGTTCCATTTAGCGTTTTCTGGCTCATTGCTTCCACCTGCTGGAAAAATACGAAATATGCATTTTTTGTTGTTTGGGTAAAAAATGAATAGACCCAAAGAAAGAACAATGGTATTTTACTGTAAAGATAAAATATTACTCAAAAGCATAAATGTCCAAAACAACGAGGTACAAGTTTTAGGTAGCAGAAGAAGAAGAAGAAGAAGAAGAAGAAGAAGAAGAAGAAGAAGAAGAAGAAGAAGAAGAAGAAAATATCTTGTCTATATAGCGCCTCTCAAGATAAAAATCACGAGGCGCTTCACAAAAACAAAAATGTAAAAGTATAAAAAAGCATTTAGAAAAAAATATATTTAAAATGAGCAAAAATAGACAATTGTGATAAAAATGTTAAGAAAGAGAGAGAGAGTGAACAGGAAAGAGGGAAATCAGTGGATCCTGAGGAAGGTGGAATAGGTGGGGAGAGCAGAATAAAGAGAGAGTGGTGAAGAAGGTCATACAAAAGCCAGCGTGAACAAGTGAGTCTTCAGCTGCTTTTTAAAGGAGACCGCTGAGTCCACTGATCTCAGGCTCGGGGGGAGAGAGGTCCAGAGTCTGGGGGCCACAGCAGCAAATGATCTGTCACCTTTGACCTTTAGCCTGGTGCTGCACAACCAGTAGGCTTTGGTCACTGGACCTCAGGGACCTGCTGGGGGTGTAGGGACTAAGAAGATCACCAATGTAAGATGGTGCTTGTCCATGTAAGGCCCTATAGACCAGAACCAGGATCTTGAAATGAACCCTGAAGTTGACTGGCAGCCAGTGAAGCTGGAGGAGAAGCGGGGTGATGTGGGTGTGTTTGGAGGACCTGGTCAGAAGCCGAGCACAGGCATTCTGAACCACCGACGGTTCAGGGAGGTTCTGCTCAGACACGTGAAAAGGTGTGTGGTTTTTCAAAATTTATACAAATAGATACGTTTCCACACCCCTGTTCTCCTGCTGAAGTAGACATTCATTTGATGTATTTTTTATTCAGTTATTTTTCATGTCCCACCCAAATGTATGTTTTAAATATGGATGACTATAGGTGGTGTTGTTTTTATTTTTGTATTGTGTTTCTCACTCCACCTTTGTATTTTTATTGTTTACAATTTCTTTATGTAAAATGTGCCCTTCTTTCATCTTGCTTTTTAATTATTTTTTTTGGTGTTTTGCGTTTTAAATCGTTATGACTCAGATCAAAACATTTACAGCTTGTATCTGACAACACCAGAAAAATAACATAGCTTGTGTGTAAGCAAAACTAAAAAATAAACCATAATAATAATAATAATAATAATAATAATAATAATAATAATAATAATAATAATAATAATAATAATAATAATAAAGACTAAACAAAAGCTCTCAACTCCTCTGGGCACCGAGCTCCATTTTACTCCGCACATCAAAAATACAGCTTAAACGGGATTTTACCATCCATTGCCAGAGTGCACCCACTTCCATTTCCTGTCAACGCAGATGTGTTATGATTGTTTCCCTATAGTTCTATGGCCGATTTGGATTAAATTCCTTACATAAAACGATTTCAGCAGGTGTCTCCTAAACTGTCAAACGTTTAGTGAGGGTCGAGCCTATTATTACTAAAACCAGAGGGGTTGGATGGAATAGCAGAGTAGAGCAATGGAAGTGTCATGGACTTGAACCAAAATTAGATTTAGTCAATGTCCAACAGTTGGAAGTTTGGAAGTGACCACGTTGGATTTTCATCTCTGAAGTGTGGATTTGACATTTGTTGTTTTGTATTAATCTAAATATAATTAATAAGCAGTAGGGCCTACACATGATCATGCAGAGGCGCTTTCCTTCGAATCCAAACCCAGTGATGTGATCTCACTTGGTGTGCAAATTAATCTCAATGAAATCTGCTGATTCGTGTTCTTCACTCACAAACAGAACAAATGGCTGTTTTCTTTGGCACCAATTCTGAAAGGAGACTCTAAGTTTTAAGTTCTGACATGTTGGGACAGTTTATGTACCACGGAGCTGCAGACAGCCATGTGCTGCTGAGACAGCTCCGGCCCGAGGCGCTTTTACATGGAAGTGCGACATAATTACAGTTTGCGCTGTTGCGACCCTTTTTGTGTGCAAAAATATCCCTCTGTCGTGTGTGTGTGTGTGTGTGTGTGTGTGTGTGTGTGTGTGAGAGAGAGAGAGAGAGAGAGAGAGAGAGAGAGAGAGAGAGAGAGAGAGAGAGAGAGAGAGAGAGAGAGAGAGAGAGAGAGAGAGACAATGTGCGTCTTTTTAGATTCTTGTGAGGAAAACGCTCTGAAAGAATAAAAATGTTATAAATATAAAAAGTTGATTTATTGACTTTCATGATTGTTTAAGGTTAATTAGATACTAATTAGCATGGCTGCATTGGTTAAAAGTTGGTAACCCGGTGCGTAAAAATGTGGAGAGAAAAGATACACCTCCACTAACATTGTTTTGCGCACGCGTACATCCCCGCGCGCGCACACACAGCTGCTCCAAGCCTATATAAAGGAGAGTAAAGCTGGAAGTGTCTCGGGGTTAGAAGGCAGAAATGTCAAGTAAGCGACATTCCGCGCACCATCCAAAAGATGCAGGCTGCGCGGTTTTACGCACAAACGCAGCTCCGACTCCACCTGAAAAGAGCCCACCTGAGTTGATCCTGATCTTGTCGCTGATTTTGCTGTTCAGTCAAGCATCAGCTCACCCCCAGTGCCTCGACTTTGAGCCACCGTTCAAACCCCATTGGCACCTGGAGTTTTGTACCCAGTATGAAGAGTTTGGCTGCTGCGACCAGAAAGCCGACAACATGATCGCGGAGAGATACTGGGACATAATAGAGCAGCTGGAGACGGCGGGTCACGACCTGTGTGAGGACATGCTGAAAGAAATCATGTGTCAGGTGAGGGCCGCTTCATTTATTTCATTGTGTTGGATGGAAAATGCTGGAAACAGAGCAACATAATAAAACATTCAAGGGGAATGAATTATTTATGAGCTGGTGAATTAGGATGATAGACTTGTGTGAAAGTTTAGTTTTATTTCATCTTCATCTATCAGGCTTATCCTAAGTGCAGCCTGAGGGACATGCTGCTTGTTTGTGGCTTCTGATTTATGGTGGATTTCTGCCTCTCCAGTGCGCTGCTGAAAATTTCTTTGATAAGACTCTTGCTAACGATCTCACTCTAGGACAACATTCAAACAGTGCACACAAAAGATATCACCATAAAAATAGTTGTTGCATTTTAAATTTAAAAAAATCATCACATTTATGTGACCCAACAGGACTTTTAACTTGAAATTCTGTCTTGTTTTGGGATGTTTGGACCCGCTGATCTAAATGAAACCATACATTTTAAAGTTAATGCTGCAGTGATTTCTTAACCACTGACTCTACCTGGGAGATGAAGCTCAATTTATCACCTGTGAGTCCCCCCCCCCACCCACCCACCCCATTTAAACTGAGGCATCATTAGGTTTTTTCTAATCAAAGAGGGGGTTCCCTGAAATTAACTCATTTATTTTGTCCTCTCCACTTTTATGTCTAAAGACCAAGTTCACAGAGAAAATGCTTTACTTTAAAAAAAATTACGATCAGTTGTAGTTCATGCAGGCTGAACATGAAACCTGCGTTCTACACCCATCTCCTGCATTAGATGCTGATTGAAAATGGACAGGGAACGCTGTGATTAGAAAATCCTGACAGATATATGCCACACTTAAATGGGCCCACCCATCTTGACTCACGACATGAAAAGCTGTCGTTGGTCCAGGAAACAGCAGAGAACGTCTCGACTTGTAGAAGCTAGCCGTTAGCATTATCAACTCCACCACACAGCAGAACTCCTTCAAGATTTTGTTTTATGTGAAGACAAAACATCAACGTTGCAGAGTGAACAGAGTCAGTGGTTGAGTAACGTTGCTGTTGGCCAATCAGAGGAGAGATGTTTAAATATCAGGAAATAAGGCTCCACATGCTGTCTGCTCCTCCCAACTCCTCCGGCTAACTTCTACTTCCTGAAATAGGAAAGCCAGAGCTTTTTCTCTGACTCTCAAGGCATTCATTTGTACCAGAGACCACTGCAAATGTACTGATTAAATGGGTCAACTTAAATCTTTAAAAGGGAAGCTGCCACAAGGCTGTGTTTTGTCTCCAGTCCTTTTCTCAGTCTACACAAGCAACATCTGGTGCCTTAGTGAGAGAATGGCCACGTATAAGTATGCAGACGACATGGCACTGGTGGCATCAGTAAAGACATCGGAGGACCTGTCTAAATATCAGCAGGCAGTCAGCAATCTGGTCCAGACATTTGGAGACTTTCACCTGCATGGGGCTGAATATCTCAAAAACTAAAGAAATGTGCTGTGGGGCAGTCAGTGAGGCAGACCCATCCCTGTTCAAACCCCTCAGCATACAGGGTCAGCCTGCGGAGCAGGTTCAGTCATTCCGGTATCTGGGAACAGAAATCGATGACCACCTGTCCTTTGCAAATCACAGCAACGGTGTCTACAAGAAAGCGCTGCAAAGACTCCACCTGCTAAGGAAGCTAAGAGCATTCAATGTGAACAAGGACATCCTAACAATTGTATACAAATCACTGATTGAATCCATTCTAACTTTCAATATTACAGCTTGGTATAACTTTCTTACAGTTAAAAACAAAACACAACTCTCTCACATTGTTAAATTAGGCAGCAAAATCACAGGCTCACCTCAGATCCCACTTTCTGTTCTTCACGAGCGAGCAGTGCACAGGAAGGCTACCCTGATCAGTGCAGACTCAACCCATCCATTGAACCCACATTTTCAGCTACTTCCATCAGGAAGGAGGTACAGAGTTCCACTGGCCAAGAAAGGTGTCGATAAGAAATCGTTTGTTCCCACCACAATTACAATTTTCAATTCTTAAAGTTTTTTTTACGATAACATTTTAATACCTTTTAATTGTCTTTTATATATTTGTGTGAATGCGACATGGATTGTATTGTAAGGTGAGCCATGTCAAAAGCAAATTTCTGCCTCAATTTGAGGTGGACAATAAAGTCTATCTATCTATCTATCTATCTATCTATCTATCTATCATCTATCTATCTATCTATCTATCTATCTATCTATCTATCTATCTATCTATCTATCTATCTATCTATCTATCTATCTATCTATCTATCTATCTATCTATCTATCTATCTATCTATCTATCTATCTAAGCTTTGTATCTATCCCTATAAGGCCATGTTTTGTATTTCTCCCACTTAAAAGTGACACAAGGACAGAATCATCTGCAGATTTGGTAATATGGTGTCCAGAGTAATTGCTCTGGCAGCTGTTTATGTGTAAGACAATCACACCCTAATGACACGAGTCGATATAAAAGCTCTGTGGCTCTGTAATCTGTGTCCTAAAAGACAAGGTTGAATACTGTTAAAAGCTCATGAAGGATCAATGAAAAAGTAAGAAATAAACAAGCTAGCATAATCGTTTCCTTGCTTTATCTGAACCAAGCTGCTGCTTTGTCTCCACCCAGGAATGCTCTCCATACGCTGCCCATCTGTATGATGCTGAGGATCCCCACACACCAATCAGAGACCTGCCTGGACTCTGTCATAGCTACTGCTCTGATTTTCATGCCAAGTGTCGCCATGTGCTGAGGTATTTGACAGTGAACCAGCTGCTGCTGGACACCTCTGATCGGGACGTGTCCACGTTTTGCAGCATAGCCGACCTGCCTGACCAGGACTACTGCTACCCCAACGTCCTGAAGAGCACTGACCTGAACAGCAACCTGGGACAAGTTGTGGAGGACCCGAAAGGGTGTCTCCAGCTGTGCTTGACAGAGGTGGCCAACGGTCTCAGGAACCCGGTGTTGATGCTGCACAGCGGTGACGAAACGCACCGGATGTTCATCGCAGAGCAGCTAGGATTTGTTTGGGTTTACCTGCGTGACGGCAGCCGGCTGGAACAGCCCTTCCTGGATCTGAGTGGGGAGGTAATGACCACTCCTTGGCTGGGGGATGAGAGGGGCTTCCTGGGTATGGCCTTCCACCCTAAGTACTGGGACAACGGGCGCTTCTTTATCTACTACTCCATCCAGATCAACGGCAAGGTGGAGAAGATTCGAATCAGTGAGATGAAAGTATCTGAAAACAACATGAACGTGGCTGATCCGCTCTCAGAAAGGTAACAGTGACAACATCTCTGTTAAACGTGTTTAAATCTTTTATTTAGCCAACCTGCAAATCTACAGGGATTACAGATTGATATCATGTCAGAGACAGGGGAAGTTCTCTGAAGCTGAGTGCTAGACTGACCTTTACAGTGTAAAACAGTAAAAATGTGTCTAAAAGCAAGAGGTTAAGTCTCGTAATCCGAGTTTTCACTAAGGTTCAGGCTTCAGGTTTTAGTTGTAGCTGAAGAAACATTGTTCCAGCGCCCCAGGCTTGTTCTGCCATCACACACGGCGTCAGAAGAGACGTACGGGATGGGGAAGCTGCTGAAGAATCAAAGCTCACCTGCAGGGTGTGCGCTAGTGTGAAATGTCAGGTTAGTGACCTGTACTGATGTGCAAAGTTAAATCTGCAGGGTTAGTTTAGAAGCACAGATATCCAGTTGTGGGATGAATCTGTGGGAATCTATGGCACCATGAGCATCAGGGAAGATGTTTCACACCAGTTACATGTTTCGCTGTCAAAAACCTAAAATCACCCAAAAGAAATAGTTCTGAACGTGCTTCCATTGTATGAACCAAATGAATCGAGGTTCCACCTAAACCACATGACTGTAGATGGTTCAGTGATCAAGTGATTCAGGGGAACATGCCTTTAATATCTCAGCTGATTCAATGTTGAAGGAAAACAACGGATAGAACAGAACAAAACTGACAAAAAAAAAGAAAAGACAAAGTCTGAGTAAAACGTGAAAGTACAAACCTTCATGTTGTAATGAACCGCATCGTGTTTGTTGTCAGGGTCATTTTAGAGATCGAGGAACCAGCTGCAAACCACAACGGAGGCCAGCTTCTGTTTGGTCGAGATGGTTACCTCTACATCTTCACAGGAGATGGTGGGAAAGCTGGGGATCCATTTGGGAAGTATGGAAATGCACAAAACAAGTAAGGAACTTCTGTATGTAATGAAGACAAGCTTCACATGGTTGGATCCACAGAAACGCTGATAAACCATCTGTAAAGAGCCTCTCCTGGTAACGAACCAGCGTGGCCGACGGGTAAATTAGAACTTTGTCTGAGAAGAAAAGCTTCTAACATGAGATTGGCCAGTGTTTGTTTAGATGAGGTTATTCTTAAATATGTTTTAGAATCACAGATGGGTGACAGCAACACTGTTCTGTCTCTCCTCTTATGTTGGAGAAAATGTTTCTCTCACAGTTTAAAGGAGAGAGTCTCACCATGAGCATATTGCTGGAAAAAAAAACTTTTTAGGGTTTGTTGATGGTCTCCTAACTGCTGACTCGGGGATTTCTGCAGCTTTGATCCTTCAGGAACTGAATTTTACTGTAGAAGACAGAATCGTTTTGTCTCAGCGGGACAGTGTGGATGTCCACAGCGATTCTATTCATATCCGACAAACTGATCATCGTGTTCTGTTCTTTTGTTTTAGTGAGTTAGGTTCGTCCCTCACACCTGCCTCCCATCAGTAGTCAGCTTACCTGTTCCTGTACAGTAAGCACCTGCCACATCGGGCATCCTGGTTCTTTCAGGTCCTCCTGTTTTAGCCACCTACGGTCCTCTCGCCATCGTCTACAGGAGGAGCCAAATGTTTTATCTCGTCTCCTAACAAGAACCAGAAAACAGAGCTCCAAAACCAAGAGCTTCACTCCACTGGTTTCCTGATTATACTGGACTGACTTTCAGATCTTATTTAAGGTCTGGTCCTATCAAGAGCCATGACTTTACTTCCCCCAGAACCACATGAACAGATAACCATCACAGTTCAGAGTAGAGTTGATGTGAGGAACCATCTAGCTCTATGTCACACCCAGTTCGTCTCCTTTTCTGTTCCATCCAAATACGTGTGTTTTATTTTGTCTGCCTACTCAGGAGTTCTATGTTGGGGAAAGTTCTCCGTATTGATGTGGATGGAAGCGGCCATGGAGGGAAACAGTACAGGATCCCTCCTGATAATCCATTCCTCGATGACCCGGATGCTTACCCAGAAGTCTTTGCATACGGGGTCCGGAACATGTGGCGGTGCTCAGTGGACCGCGGAGACCAGGTGAGCCGATACGGCAAGGGCCGGATATTCTGCGGAGATGTTGGTCAAAATCGTTACGAGGAAATTGACATCATTGAGAAGGGAGGAAACTACGGGTGGAGGGCGAAAGAGGGCTTCGAGTGCTATGACATCAAACTGTGCCACAACTCGTCTCTGAGTGAGTGATTTAGTTCCTCCTGATTTGGATCCAGATCTATTTTCTGATACTTTAGCCACCTGCTGTTTCTGGCAGTTTCCTCCACTTGAGATGAGTTAAACCAAGTGTGTTTCTCTCTGTCACAACAGATGACATCCTCCCCATCTTTGCATATAGCCATCATGTTGGGAAGTCTGTCACAGGGGGATATGTGTACAGAGGATGTGAATCACCAAATCTGAATGGCCTGTACATTTTTGGAGACTTCATGAGTGGGTAAGATGTGTTGTTGTGTGCCAGATAAAAATAAAAAGTACTTCTGTGAGCAGGAAAGGAAATGGAGGATTGTTCATCTGCTGTTCAGATTTAGATTGTTATTTGGGTTCTTGGTCTTTTCTCCATCCAGCCGACTCATGGCGCTAGAGGAAGATAAGTCATCGGGAATCTGGAAGGAGCGGAGTGTGTGTATGGGGGACGCGACGACCTGCTCGTTTCCTGGACTCATCAACCATCACCACAAGTTCATCATCTCCTTTGCTGAGGATGAAGCAGGTAGCAGTAGCTCAGTTAGCTCAGGTCTGTGCTGACTGTTGATGTTTAATGACTGGCCTTCCTGTGCTCTTCAGGGGAGCTGTATTTTCTGGCCACTTCGTACCCCAGCGCCACATCTCCTTCTGGGACGGTCTTTAAATTCATGGACCCTTCAAGGTGAAGTTTCAAACACATCTATGTAGCATCCATACACGCCAGGATGTTTTATAATAAAACATTCATGTAAATGTATTTTATGTAGATACACACCATGTTTCTGTATTACTGACTTAAATAAGTCAGTAATACAGAAACATCGTCTGTTGACGAGTCTAAATAATCTGTCTCCTTGTTTCAAAACTGCTATAATGTAGTAAACATTTTAGTTCTTGTTTCCAACTTCATAATCTAAATTTATCTCTCAAAGTTTAACTTAATAAAACAGTAAAACTAGTATTGTAAATAAAATAAGAATTTTTACTGTGACCTAAAAATAAAATTTTATGTGTTCCAATTCATTAATAATTGTTTTCATTAAACCGCTTCTTAGGTTTAGACAATTTTAGATAATTTCCAGAATAATTTTTTTTAAATTATCGGCAAACAAAAGTAATTGTGGGATTTTAGACCTTCAACAAATCTCATTAGTATATTAAATAAATTGTTTAGGACTGAATGTACCTTGATAACAACTACTGATAATAATTTAGACCAGGGGGGCCCAATCCTGGTCCTGGAGGGCCGGTATCCAGCAGGTTTTGTGGTTTTTCTGCTCCAACACATTTGATTAACTGGTTGAATCACCTGTGCAGCATCTCATCAGGCTCTGCAGAAGCCTGTTAATCACCTGCTGATTGAAATCAGGTGTGTTGAAGCAGAATTAAAACTAAAACAAGCTGGATACCGGCCATCGAGGACCAGGATTGGGCACCCCTGATTTAGACCAAACTGTTCTGTTAGTTTCTGCCTATATCAAATTGAACTATATCAAATTAAAAGACCTCCAAGAACTTTCAGCACCACTCATTGACAGTTTGTGTGTTTACGTCTGTGCCTGGATTTTATTTACTAATTCTGACCCCGAGAGAGGAAATCCTCTATAAAATTGAACTCATGAACCCAGATCTTCCTCTAGAATCCTTCCACCTTAAAACGACTTCAAATGAATCCCTAAAACTAAACAAGAGATTCATGCTCATTAAGAATGCATGTAAACTTCTGCTGTATTTGTATCCAATAACCAAACTGAAGTTATGAAACTTGTCAACGTTTGCAGGCGAGCTCCTCCAGGGAAGTGCAGGCAGAAACCTCTCCCTGTCAAAGTCAGGGGGAAAAAGTTTCCATTCATCCCCAGGGAACGTATGTCACCATTATTTACATTTTACTTTTAAATTCCTGTTTTATTCTAGCAGTCTTTAGGAAGTCATAGTTTCTTTAAGCAGCTTGAAATTTTAACCTCAGGAAATATACACACTGGTCAACATCATCAATAATTGTTAGAGACGAATCAGAGCAGAGACTGTTTAGGTATTGTTTTCTCTTTTGTCCTACAAATACTTTTTGTTTTGTTTCTTGTGTCTTTATAAATCTGTATTGTATAACTGACTCTGGGGTCATGCATAAAGTATAAAAAGACAAATATTTCAGACATTTAAAGAAATGTCCAATCTAGTTTTACAAGATGCAGCAAATACGGCTGCAGAGTTGAACAAGTTGGTTAATGGGTGCTAATCTTGGTCGTTTCAGGGACTGTGCTGGACACAAACGAAAAACCAACAAGACCACCGCCGAGAAAATACAAACCCAGCCCCAAACCACCGGTGAGCGGCAGCCAGCGCAGGCCGACCACGACAGCAGCCAGCGTGACAACAATGGCTGCCGCTGCAAAACCAAAAGGAAAACCGCCTCCAACAAAACCAATAGGGAGAAACAAGCCAACATCCTGGAAGAAAACCAAAATACAGAAAAACGATAAAGATGCACAAATAAAGAAGAAAACTGTGAGTAAGAAAACCAAGGAAGCGTCACAGAAGGCAGCTGGGGTGAAAGCTGTCAGAGGCAAAGCGAAGCCAAGAACAAACCAAAGAGTTTCTGAGAATTTAAATATGAAACAATCATCCAACAGTCTGATAAATAGGATCAACTCACAGAGGAACAAGCAGCAGAAGGAAGCAGCAGCAACACCACAAACATCTGAGAAGACTCATCCCACCGTCTCAAACCAAACCAAGACCAACCTGAAGATAAAAAACACTAAACAGCAAAAACCAACCCAAGTGTGAAGAAAACAACCAAACACCTCCACACTGTGGATCAACCCGCCATGGCCACAACCCCGTTAACCTTTAGGTAAACCAGCAGATTTAAACTTAAACATCTCAAACTAGAACACGCGATGAGCTCGAAACATAGATTTGTTTTCCACATCTTGACTTCTGTTTTATTCTTAGCCATTGTAAAGCTGTTGGTTTTTGCCGGCTCTGAATTAGGAACAAATCAAACAGGTTTCAAGTCTAAATAAGCATCAAATTCAGAAAAGCTTCAGTTAGTTCAGCATATTTAAACTGCTACAGGGTTAAATATAAACATCCAAAGTGTCTGTGTTGCAACAGGCTCCCTGTAATTAAACCCCACAGCACTGATCAAAACACAAACCACTGCGACTGTGGTTTCCATAACAACCGCAGCAAATGACAAGCCGCTCTAACCCCCACGTGCAGCACTACCGCTGAGGTTAAATAACTCCCAGACCGCCTGTTGTGGAGTTTAAACTTCTGGAATGAGACAGGAATTACTTTTTTTATCTTCATGTTCTGTTAGAGAGGCCAGTGAAGGATGCTGATTGGCCCCCGGCTCTCTGTGGCTTCGCCCACATAACCTGGACACTCAGCTTACCTGCATCTCTCCTTCCGGAGCAGGTAGCTTTGCTTTTTTATTATGCAAATGTTTCTGGAAGCATCCTGGATTTATCCCACAATCCCAAAAGCATCCCACTGGGACCAAACCAGTTCAACGACTGGGTTCAGGATTACATTCTGATTGGTCAGGAAATGACACCAAATAAGGCAAACAAACATGCAAAAACTATATAATAAATATGTGGCGAGGCCAACAGGAAATGCTTTCCTGTTAACCAGCAGCACCTGGAGCCGATAATCTCAGACTTCCATTCCCTTCAATTATACCAGAGCTTTACTGGATGAGTAAGAATAAATGTAAATCATTATTATAAAGACTCTTTACATGAAACACAGATCCTGTACATAATGTTCATGCTAAACCACCACAGCCGTTCTGTTAGGGATGTTCACATGGCCACATTAGAGGAGAGAGGCGCTGACACACATAAATCTGCCTCCCTGGTCAGATGGACTTATTATGTCACTTATCTGTCCGTCACAGCTCAAAGAGTCTCTGTAAAATAAAATAAAAATCCCAATGGCTTCTACTACGTCTCCTGTTGGTCCCAGATGCTCCTGATGCAGAACAGAACTTTGTTCACTTTGGGTTCATTCATTAACTCATTCACTGCCAGCCGTCTCCTGATCAGAAAAGCCCTTCGCTGCCAGCGTTTTTCAGTGTTTTTACAGTTTTTTTTTAAAGTCACAGAACGTTGTGCGCTAGGATGATGTCAACACCAAAACTACCCAAACAAAGAGTAGACTCACCTCTTACACCAGGAAGAATCTGCGCGTTTCGAGCGTTATCCATTCTTTCATAATCCGTTGTCGAATTGTGATCGGCAGAAGCTTTTCCGGTTCGTGCCTCACTTTTTTTTTACAGTAGCGGCCAAAACGATCTCCTAACACATGGATTTTTGGCTTCCTGATCACGTGACGTGTGACGTATGCGGATGAAGATCGGCTTTAGAGCTGGGATGTTTGTTCTCACGGTGCGGGAGCTTGTTCCGATGCCCACACGGCAAAAAAATGCAAATGACGACTTTAGTCGTTAATGGCAGTGAACAGTTGGATTTAAAATGAATTGAAAGTAAATGAGTTAAAACCCAGTTGAGATAAAACACACAGATACATTTACAAATTTATTGTCTTAAAGGGGACGTATTATGTAAAACTAACCTTTTGTATCCTGTTGTGCTGTCACGTGGGCCTCCAATGCCTCTATAAACACTTCAAACATGAGAAAAATCAGGAGATGGGTGGGCGTGGCCAGCTCCAGCTTGTTTGCTTAAAGTGACAGAGCCCTGAAACGACTCACTCTGGAAGGTACTGAAAACACAAAGGAATAAAACTGCTGAAATCACTTTATGTGAGATAGATTTTGTGCAAGGGATTTCATAAACATGTTAGGTATCTACCACAGAATTATTAAAACTTAATAAAATAGTCATGCCCCTTTTAAAGCTGAGACTAGCTCCTTCCTCTATTCAAGAAACGTTTTACTGACTTATTGGTGTTGGGTTGGGAAAAATCAGTAGAACTTACACAGGGATGTTGCCACATGCCATTATCATTCCATAAAAAAGGAAAGAACATTGTAGATGAGAAAAGTTGGGTTGACCACAAATGTCCTGATGAGACAGGATGATAATGGACATCATCCTTCATGAGTCCACGCAGTAGGAATAATTCCCTTTCTTTAGCGTTCCAAACAGCTGGATGGTAAATTCCAACCATCCATGGAGGAGGGTTCTGTTTCAGAGATTAGTCTACTGCAGGCAGAAGCTTGAAAACCAACAAGAATCTTCACAAATGTTGGTTCAGAACAGAAGTTCTTCCAAAGCTCCAGTTTAATGAGATGGACGGGACTCTGCAGCTGCTGCTGTTAGCTTCCAGCCTGCAGCTGTGTCGGGGTGGGGTTCCAGTTAGGGTTAAAGTCACAAACTAAAAAGTCAGTAAAGCTACAGCTAGGAGCATCTTTAAAGGTCTTTAACCTGCTTGTCCACATTTATTCCTCTTTACCGGATTCTCCACAGCTTTTCTTTGTTTACAGGTGAAAACTTAATCAGGAGGCAGAGAAATTAAATAAACACGGGAATCTGATGCTGTTATGTCCACAAGGCTGGAGTGCCTCTGAGCAATAGGGTGAATATGAGATCCCACAGTGTTGCATGCTGGGATAGCTCTGATGTGTGCCCATATTCAATAGGCCTGTTGGTTGTGAGGCTCCTAACCAAATCATCCTTTATGGGTCTCCACAGGTTTTATACAAACAGCTTAACTCATTTAGATTTTGTCTTCTTCTCTTGGAGCCGACAGAAATAAAGGATTATTTTACAAAACAAGGATTTATGAAAAAACTTGTATAAATATTTTAATATATATTTGAAAATGGAATAAATGTATAGCTTTGCTGCTGATGTAAAATGTTCTTTGATCACATCATCCGATGTGGTTTGTCTCTAATCCAGTAAATTCATAAAAAGAAAGGTGTTGATGGATTACAGATCACAGATCCTTACATCCGGATTCCAGCTCATCTCTGACCTGTTGGATAATCTGTAATCTGGTTCCAGAGAGATATTGTTTTAAACACAACAACTAGAAAATCTTTGTCATCTTTGTGAGAAATGTAACACCAACACAACAGTTCCTCAAGGAGCAACGAAGAACTACGACTATGAAGCTAAGTGACTCCGAGCCTTTGAGTTTCTGTGATCATCTGGACTCAACTTTCAATTTATTTATTTAATAATCAGGACAGTGCATGTTAACATCAGTCACGCTGAAACATGCCAGAGTTAGCCATAGGCTAGTGTACATCTGTAGTCCTGTGCCAGTTGTACAGTCTGCATCCTAGGGAGGACATTATGAAACACTTATACAATCATAAGTAAATTATATGAAGATTGTTATATAAAAGCTACATTAGTCCTGTACAAAATTGAACATCACATTAGTCCAATGTAGAAAAAAAGTAGCATGAAAGCAGTACTAAATAAATGTTAGTAACAAAATGAACAGGGTGATATGCCTAAGTAGCGAATGCAAAAAAGGTTCGAGTACACACGGAGATTAAAAAATAAAATAAAATAAAGGGGCAACATGCTGCAACAACCGGCTGTTAAGATGCAACTTATAAAAGGTCTGATTTACATTATTCTTAAAAGCATAAACATACAATAAATTAGGGCAGTATTAATATTATTAGTAAAAGTGTACAACATGCAATAATTAGTTGAGTCAAAGGACAATATAGCCTGAGAGCACACAGGATGGCAGTGCAGGTCAGTGTTGACAGGTTTTATTATTGATGAGCCAGTTTTTCAAAAGGGTGCGGCATAAGGTGTATGTACAGATCTGGGATGTTGTTCTATTCCTGAGCTGCCCTAACACAGAAGGATGACTGACCTAGTGTACTTTTTCTTTGACTCAGATTGAGAGAAAAAAATCTGAGATTATTTAAACTAATTTGGTAGAATTAGCTCATTAGATGGCTTTAATATCTCATTACTGAATACAAAAAACACAGTTATGGAACCAGAAGATTTTATTTGACACAATACATCTTTTTACAGGAAGGTCATATTGCACCCTACTGGACAATTTAGGCAATTAAATCTAATTAAATGTAATGTTGAAGTTAATAACTCATAGATTATCACAGATTATCTACTAAACTCACAGTGTTTTATGCTGGTAAAGGAGTTTCAGTTAGTTTTCACTGAAGATGTTCTAGGAGGAATGAAACGTGTCTGCTCTCCAGTCCTTGATTTTAATTCCTATACTTAGTCCTTCTATAAATAACAGAAGAATATATAATTTTTCTAATGTTCCCTCAGTAATTAAAGCTGAAACAACAGAGGAACAGAGCCCAGAAGGGTCATTCATCTGCAGCTTTCTGGAGCATAGGGACAGATAAACAAGCAGGTAGCAGAGGACCCAGATGTCCTGTAGAACAGGTAAACATAAAGGTGGGCTAGCAAACACTCTGTGATGCTTGAAGGTCTTTAATTGTTATTCTGTTAGTAATGATGAGAATTAAAAAATGTTTAAGTACAAAAATACATAATCAATGATTAACATGTCAGGGTTTTAGCTTTAGATCTTTGTGTGTGATTTATCAACAACCCCCCAGTCCTCCTCATGACCGGGTGATCTTATAAACTACATCTCCAACCTGGAGGTCCCCGGTCCTCTTCACGCTGTGCAGCTGTCCGAACAACGGGGAGGTTTTATAGATGTGCTTCTCGGATGGCTCACACATGCGATAGCTGTGGAGAAAAACTTCATCAGCGGAGGCTGAAAGGGTCACACCTAAGTCCACCTTAAAAACACGCAAGCTTGGTGTTCGTGTTCAAACACACAAGCTGGTTTGAACTTGGCACCCTATAAGCAGCAGAACCCAACGGCACCTGGAGGGTCTGGTTCCTGTGTTCATCAGAAAAGAGGAGAGGTACCAGAGCCTGTACTGCGATCCAGTGGACTACAGAGCTCCGGGAGTTGACGTCACTTCTCCCGGCATGCAACAGTTCAAATCGAAACGGCGCCATCTTGGCAGGCAGAAGCCCCCAGCTGGGCTATTTGTTATTGTCAGAAAACTCAAACGGGAAATATGGTAGATTCCTGTTGTGCCCCAGGATGCAGAACAGACGCGGACGACATAAGGGATGAGCCATCTACAGGATTCCCCAAGATCTGGAGCGCCGCAAATGTTGGATCATTGTAATAAAACGCACTAGTGACCGGGCTGAAATGAAGCTGTGGGACCCCGAGAGTAAAGGTTTTCTCTTATGCAGCGACCACTTCATATCAGGTACTTAAGCCAACGTTTCCTCAACTGTGTGTGATATTTATTTTAAATGCTTTTATTACGATTCTTAGTGGGCTTCCTAAACTTATTTTGGCGTGGCTTTTTCTGTCTTATTACTCATAGCAGCAAGTAAACAACACGTAAAACGTTGCCTCGTGAGTTCTGCGTGCTGCCGTTTACGTGTTTTATGATCACAGCTATTAACCGGCTAAGCTGTATTTAATTTTAAGCAATGGTTGATCAATTGTCAGATCACACATAAAAAGCACTTTGGATTGCTATTATCTGTCTCACCAAGACAGATCTCAGACAGATCCTGAGACGCTCCTGCCTGACATTTTTATTTTATTCACGGAAAAAAATCAGACTAGGGATTTCTCTTGGCGTTGAGTTTATACATTCAAACAGCACAGCGCTCTATTTAAACTACTTACAAGTAAATCTGTTATTTGTCCATCCATCCATCCATCCATTTTCTTCCGCTTATCCGGAGTCTAGTCGCGGGGGCAGTAGCCCTCCCCAGCCACTTAGGCCAGCTCTTCCAGGGAAATCCCAAGGCGCTCCTTGGCCAGGTCCGGTAAGAAGTCCGCTCCGACAGCTTCTGGCGTTTTTAAAAAGTATCCCAGGAGCACGGTAAGGGTCGGAGATGTTTAGTCTATTTAATTTCTGACTATATAAAATGATTTCTTCGGTTTTATAGTGTGAAGTAAACTCCGACGGAGTAAACTCCAAGCCGATCCCGTTCAATTTGTTTAACTTTGTTGCCTGCCAACATGGCGTCTACTCTCTGAGAGTCACGTGACGTCCGGAGCTCTATAGTGTGTGGGGAACTGGACGGAATCAGGTCAAATAAAACCCACATCTAGAGTCTGTGAGACTCAGTCATAAGTGAACATGTCGAACATCTGAATGCTAAAGCAGGTACATCTTTATTAAATTCTATTGATTAACTGACTTAATGAAACTATTCAGAGCCGTCTGACTCCCAGCAGGTTTAAATGAGAAGGTGAGCTGATAAACCTTAAATGTGCAAAAAGAATGGAGTAAGAATGACGTCTTGTGGTCAAATCTGGGTACTGCAGGCCATTTTCTAAGCAAAAAGTCATTTCCATGAATTTCATGGCTGTTGCCGGTTACAGATACGCACCAAAAGATTCTAGATGACAAGCAAAGACGAGTCATACACAGTAAATGATGAGAAGATGAACACATTCTCATACCTGGTATTGGCACTCTTGGGTGTAGGGAGCACTTACTACACTTATTACGGTAGTATACCTCCAACATTGGAGGAAGTGTGGTTTTTGGTCTCCTTGCTGTCATTGTTCTGAACGACTCTTTAAAGTAAGTAAAATGCCACAATTGACTCATTCACTTCACACATACATTTCACTGTAATATCCAGTTGTTGGTAATGGAAAAAGTAGCTTGAGATAGTTTTTAGAACTGGCTGCTTCTAATTCACTGTAAGCATTGTTAGTTCAACATTAGCCTCTAGCCTCCCTCACTCGATGAGTAAAGCCTGATTCATGCTTCTCCGTCAGCTCCGCAAGGGACAGACACGCACGGATTGACGGAAGCGTTTTGCTTTCATACTTCTCCGTCTCCTGGGGAGTGCTGCAAAGCAATTGCCCGGCAGGACAACAGAGGGCGTAGCGCTGTTCTGCGGCATCCTGTCATGTATCGGTCCAAGATAGTGTGTTTATATTGTGTTTTTTTGTATATGAGACTTTTAACACGGACAAATTTGTCTCTCATCCTCCTCCACCTCTTCATGCACTCGCCACCTCTAAACCCACGTTTCCTGTCATTTCCGTCCACAAATAAAACGCTTGCTGCGCATCTTTTCACTCCTCCAGTCACGGGAGAATTAAACGTTCATGTTTTTAAGAGTTTTTTCGCGAGGTGTTCTTCAAGCTTCTCCATGTCTGCCGCTAATTATCCTCAGCTCTCTTTATGTTTTTGAGGGCGCAATGGCGGTGGTGTAGACAACAGCGGCGTCCTGACCAATCACAAGCTTGCGTTATCCGTCTCGACTGACGGATGTTTAGAAAAGAGAGCTCGGCTCCGTCTGTCCTTGCGGAGCTCTCCGGCAGGCCCGCAAGGACGTTGTGTGTCTCCGCACTGACGCAGACGGAGAAGCATGAATCAGGCTTAATACAAATGGATGCCATGGCTTCTTAGGGGTACAAGAAATAACTTTTGATTCGCTCCTATTAACTGGCGTTAATTCTTTAAATGAAGCTGGAGTGTTTTGCAGGGCGTGCTGAATTACAAATGCCGGTGCTGCAGCGTTAGCTCTGCACAGACTCAGCAACCTCACAGATTATAAACAGCAACAAGCTTCCTTTTGTTGTTTTTTGAAAGGATGTAAACTGACAACCCCCCAGCCAGCTGGGAAAGAAATCTGCTTCAATGTGACCTTCCTCCAGCATGATTGAGACATTAGACTGTTTTGTGATTGCTTCACAGTAGAATTCTTACATATTGCTCCTTTAAATATGGCAAGGATCATTAATGAGACACAACCCTTAAACAGTTTGAGCTCAACTGTTTGATTATCTCGTAGAAGTGGATTGAATGACCGCCAACACCAGCCGACCATTTCCAGATAACATTTAAACTAATCCTCTCTGTAGGGAAATCCTCACTTTTTCAGAGTTTCCAGAGGCTCTTTTCTGCTCATCACACCAGTCTCCGGGTCAACTGTGGTCAGAACACATCTGGCAACAACAGAAATCACAGATAAGTTTGTTTCACGTTGACACGGTTCAATGTGACGATTCCCAGAGAGGTGGGCTCTAGCAGCCGTGTTACCTTCCACATGACATCACACGTTGTAGCCTCACACTGCCAATCTGGATCTCCGCCCAAGAATCCTGAACAACAAAACATAAATCAAAGCAGTTGGAGACCAATTTAGTCAGAAGTAGAAAATGATACTTCTTCATTCAAAGATGAGGGGAACGCACCTCGTCGTAGGCCTCACAGTCACTTATCACGATGCTGGGCCGGAAACGCTCCACGGTGACATCCTGCTCAAGCCTGCTGCTCAGATCCTTTACTGAAGCTTCAGACAGCAGCATCACAGGGGCTGCATCTGGATATGCTACCTCCTGGAGGAAGGGTTCAACCACCATCAAGACCAATCAGGACTCCACACAGAACAGCTGCAGCACAGATCAGACACCTGATCCTTCGGGAAGAGAAGATCCATCTCTGCCGATCTCCTGGTTTTCATCTGAGGCTCAAAGTGCACCAAGCGGAGGGCTTTCTCTGCTCCAAAATATCTGGTGAACCAGTCGGACACTTGATCACCGCAGTCTCTGCCTTGAATGTCAGCACCAAACACTCTGATGAGAAGAACAATCAAAATGTTGAAGTGAATTAATAAAAATGTGAGCAGCATCTGGGGAACTTCAGGAGTCTTCAGACACCAGGGGTGAAGAGAAGAAGTAGAGGAACCTGCAGTTGAAGATGGGGTTGTTGGGCTGTTTGATGGAGAACCTCAGCTCCTCCATGTCTGGTCCGTTCAGACACGCCTGACCTCCCACAAAGGTCAGAGACACCAACACCAGTCGAGGCTCCTGTCGGGCCGTCACCATGTTACCTTCATCATTCACCAGCAGCCAGTGCCTGAAACACACACACACACACACACACACACACACACACACACACACACACACACACACACACACACACACACACACACACACACACACACACACACGTGGGCTTTCCCCTGCTGCACCATGTCACACACCTGGTGGAATTCCACCACCAGACCTCTGATCTCTTGGAATTATAAACATCTGCTTCCTGAATCCTGAAACCAGGCGGCTCCTCCAGCAGCTGTTAGGAGCCGCTTTTCTTTGTGCAAACAAAAAGATATGCATCTCATCCTGCATGCTTTAGATGTTCCCGCTCAAGCTCTACAGAAATCTTACAACAGGTGTGTTGTAGCTCAGAAACATTAATGTACAGGAATGGACAACACTGTGGGGTCCAAATATGGCCCGTGGCCTTTTTCTGCAGGAAGCGGACTTTGGACAGTGATTTCATAAGAAATACGGTTTAAATTTTATTATTAGCAGGTTAAAACACACACACACACATTACAATCTTTTCAGATTTTAAATCGTCCGTCTTTTGTGGCCTGTGAGGACTTTGTCCTGCATGTTATCATGTTTGGACCCCAGAGGTGAGAGGTCCAGAACCAAAGCAGCTGTGTAGGAGTGACAGGGACTCGGCTCTGATCTGGACCAGATCAAACCTGCGTGGTGGTCCGGACTCACCTATCCTCCAGCTCTCCAGACTTCAGGCCCAGTTTCTGGCACTCCGCTTTAGTCACAGACACGGCTCTGCCGGACTTGAGCGGGTGAATCAGGAGCTGAGACACTACGCCCACGCGCAGCGCTTTTTCTGGCTTTCGCATGTATTTATAACCGAGCCCGAATCCCAGAAGAGCGGCTCCGGCTGCGCCGAGCAGGACGATCGCTTTCTTATTCTGTGCCAACGCGCTCGCAGCCAGAGATCTCACATCCATTTTAGAGCTTCGCACACTTTCTCAGACCGAACTTTTATTAAAGAGACAGGGACGCGCGTGTGACGTTCACAGACGCTCGGAAAACTGTGTTGCACAGGTTCTTCTGAGATCTCATTCGGTCCATGGGCGTAGTTTTGGAGGGGTGGACGGGGTTGACACATCGACATTAATATAGGGTTGACGTCTCACATATATTGTGTGTGTGTGTGTGTGTGTGTGTGTGTGAACCCTTTCGTTTGCTGTTTAAAAAGATTATTGATTAGTTGCAACACTAACCCAAAGTTTTCCAAAGAAACAGGAAGTGGCAGAAGTACCTCTGTCACTGGCGGTCTGTGGGGAACAAGTGGGGTCAGGAGGGTGCCACCTCAGTTTCTCCAGCTTCAGGAGACTGAGGCCCTGTCCACACGTAGCCGGGGATCTGCCAAAACGTAGATATTTTTCTACGTTTTGGCCTGTCATCCACACGAAAACGGAGTTTTTTCACACGAAAACGGATCTTTTTAAAAACTCCGGCCAAAGTGAAGATCTGCGTTTTCTCCATTTTGGGTGTCTGCGTGTGGACAGACAAAACCGGAGTTTTAAGGTCCGCAACGTCACTTTCCGCGACAAAACAATGCTGACATCACGTGTGCGACCTGTGTTTACACTAGCCGGCATCATGGAAGCCCTCAGAGCTGTGCTCTGTCACTACCCGATCCATCAATTGTCCAAGCGCTTTCTGCTTGTTTGTTTTTGCAAGCGGAATTACTGCTCCTTGCGGAAGACCACAGACGAAGGACGAGGTTAAGAACGGGGGAAGTACTGCCGCCTACAGGTCTGGCATGTCCTTAACAACGTATTTATCCGGGTACGTGTGGACAGAGTTTTTTTTTTAAATGCGGTAGTGTGGATGCAAGTTTTTGGAGGGGCGGATATTCGTTTTTAAAAAACCCCGGCTACGTGTGGACTAGGCCTGAGGCCCTGTCCACATGTAGCCGGGGATCTGCCAAAACGTAGATATTTTTCTACGTTTTGGCCTGTCATCCACACGAAAACGGAGTTTTTTCACACGAAAACGGATCTTTTTAAAAACTCCGGCCAAAGTGAAGATCTGCGTTTTCTCTGTTTTGGGTGTCTGCGTGTGGACAGACAAAACCGGAGTTTTAAGCTCCGCAACGTCACTTTCCGCGACAAAAAAATGCTGTCATCACGTGTGCGACCTGTGTTTACACTAGCCGGCAGCATGGATGCCCTCAGAGCTGCGCTCGCTTTATCACTTGTCCAAGCGCTTTTTGCTTGTTTGTTTTTGCAAGCGGAATTACTGCTCCTTGCGGAAGACCACAGACGAAGGACGAGGTTAAGAACGGGGAAGTACTGCCACCTACAGGTCTGGCATGTCCTTAACAATGTATTTATCCGGGTACGTGTGGACAGAGATTTATTTAAAACGAGTTGGTGTGGATGCAAGTTTTTGGAGGGGCGGATATTCGTTTTTAAAAAACCCTGGCTACGTGTGGACTAGGCCTAAGTTCTGGTTGTCCAATTCTGGACTGGACCACTAGAAGAGCGCTTTGCAAATCCACTGCTGATCTTCCACAGGCAGCGCTGGAATCCATTTAGCAGGAAGACAGATTTTCTTCTCTGTAAGCGTGTTTTAAGATGAAAACACAGATGTATGTGTCACGTGTTTGCAACAAGAATTTACTTTGGATTTTAAAAAGTAAACATTATATCATCAAATACTTTCAATATGTCACATAAGTCTAAAATATCTAAGTTAACATTCATATTTTTGAATTAAAGTGACAATGTGTAGTTTTTAATCATTACTCTCTGGAAATATCCATCAAAATGTTGTAAATGAATTAAAAGATGCCCAGTTGATCAAAAATATTGGTGGTTTTATAACATAACCATAAAAATCTGTTCTAAAATACATGGGAGCCATTCTAACAGTGATTCTCAATGCCAAGGAAGCTCGCCTTGATGCCTTGGTCCCGCCCCGGTTGCCTAGGAGATACGTCATTGGGAGCCACCAAGACGTGTTCCAATGTTTATGTTCTACCGAGGCGTGTGTTCTCCGTTTGTTAGCTGTTTAGCTAGCTGAGCAAGGATACACGGGAGGGGTCTGGTAGCCTACACCATGGTATTTTCAAAAGGATGGCGGATCAGAAGCCGGCAGTTACTTCGGGGGCAAATTTGAAGTTTGAAAGTAAGTCAACTAAAATCCAAAGAAGTTATCGATGGTTGGTTAGTTGCTTAGTAGTTGCAGCTTTGGTCTCTAGCAGGTAGTAACTCTCTTACATATTTAATTTAACAAATATATACACAATTTAAAAAGTAAATGTCTCGTTATATATTTATATTGAAACTAATGCGTATAAAATATAATGTTATCTCCCGTGTCACTTGACGTTACGTGAGCGCCGTGGAAGCCGTGGTCACGTGATCCAAGTCCGTTCCATTTAACTGTTTTCTTTGACCAAGGAAGGACAGTGGCCTCGTAAGCAAGGCGCCTGGCCTCGCAAGACATGGCCTCGCAAGGCCAGGCACCTTGACATTGAGTTTGTGCTTTGTCTGCATGGGCAACGCCATATTGGATGCCATGTTTCCTTCTACGGAAGCTTGTGAGGACAAAATGCATTTACTGATTTGAAACATATGGTTACAAAACTTTCGCATTAGTAAACATTGTTGTTTTACACATTTACCTCTTCACTCATTGCCAGTAATGAAAGGGAATACTTCTTTCGGCTCTTGGAGACTGCAGACGCTTTTTTCTCCTCTCCCTCCCTTCTTATCCCAAGGCTCTTTGTCCTGTCTTGTGTGCACGGCACTTTCTGCATTTTTTCTGGAAACTGGAAATTATTAAAATTGGATCTGGTCATTTGGTCTCTCAACGTGATTGACAAAATTTTTTCAACAATGAGAATGGGAGAAGGGGCTCCTGGATGCCTCTCTGGGACAGAGCCAGCTGGGTATTTCATGGACTCCTGGAAAAAGTGGAACCTGATCTGCCTCTCTCAACTTTCTGTAGAGGACTCTGAAGATGCTTGGATAGTCGTCATTTTGGTGTCGGGATTCCTGCTGTTTGGCCTGAGCGGTTACCTGGCTTACCGGAAAATTAATGAGCTTTCGAGGAATATTGGCTCAATCCCGGAGCTCAGGGATGGGATGCATTATGCTGTCAAGATGAGTCGTAAGCTGGAACTTTGGCTGAGATTCAGGCTCTGGCACAAAAGGTGGATACCATCAAGGAGCAAGTGGATGGATCAGCACGGATTGGGATAGATTAATTAGGCCATTATTGGATCTAGAGGGGTGGTAGACCAACAGAACGCTAAGGCAGAGAGGAAAGTATCTCTGTCTGTCCCCAAAACAATTTTTATGTCTGACGTCTGTGTGCATCTCCATCTGAGGTGTTTTTTTGCACAGCAAAGCTGTCCTCTCTATGGGGTAACTCTGAAGTGCCTTTTTTCCCCTCCCCCTGACTCTATCCTCATGTAAACCCTCTTGATCAATCACGGTAGCGCGACTCGGGTTGCGAATGACCAGTCACCAATTCTTGTCATGTGTCTATGTATGTCTGATCTCAGAATTGTGTGTACTGAAACTCTAATTTCCCACTATTTTCCTATACTTATGATCCATTTTCCAGGAAAGATGATTTTAAAACCAGATCAATGAAACATTTTAATTCCATAATCGTGGAAATAAACACGTTTTAGGCAAACATTTACACAGATAAATCTAAAATAAGCCAGATCTCTGTGTCATCCAATTACTCTTTCATAACCTTACACACACACACACACACACACACCTTCGACTGAAACACTCCTCCTCTTGTTTTAACTTATTTGCTAACTCCCGATCTCCGTTTGGATGCCATCTCTCCTGCAGAAATGTTGTCAATTACTGCAACGTGCACGGTGTCGGAACATGTCTGGGCTGACGGTGCTGCATGCGCGGCGAGTCTTGCGGCAGTGATGCGCCTTTTGCGCATTTGGAGAGAATGCGTCCTTTAGTGCAAAATGAGTCCGTTCGTGGATCGCTGCAGAGGGAGAGGCGCTGGATGCCTTGTTTTAATTCTAAGTTTTTAATTTTTTTTTAAATGTCGGAGAATTTGACCAGGAAATAAATAACCGGAGAAACTTCCGGTTCGCATACCCTTGAAAAACAGTCCTGTCTGCTTATGGGTGCGTACCAGCCCACTTAAAACATTGGTTTTGGGCTTAATATTAATGAAAATAATTTGTATCTATTATGAACATGACAAGGAAAACAGTCATGACTTTTTTTTTAACCAAACATGTCTAGCGCGAGCTCTGAATAATCTGACTCATTTATGAGTTTATGACGCACCACGCCTGGTCCACATCCAGTCAGAATATTCTGATATTCTCTTGATTAGCAACTGAGATGTTTTATGTTTACGACCACAGGGTATTGTTGTTTTTTCAACATGCACTTTCAAGTGAAGCTGTGTTCTTTCAGCCAGCTCCATGCACCTCAGCGCAGAGGCTGCTGGTGTCGATCCCTGCGCGAAGGTGCACGGAGGCGGATAAGTCGGCTCTGTATTTCTCTCCACATGCCAGATGAAAGTGCAGCACGCGTGGAGCGCCTCCCAGTAGTGGTGCGCCTTTTGCGCAAAACGCGGTCCCTTGAGGAGCGCGAGTCCGGCGTTCCAGGAGTGGATGCGCTGCAGAGCAGCCTACTGGATGGCTGGTGTTCGAGGCAGATATTTTTCTCTGAGACTGCGACAAATAAATTACCGGAATGAATCCAAATTAGACGTGGCGGTGCCCGAAACACACCTACCGGCCCTACAGCACACACAGGAAAAAATTAAACTAATTGTGTGTGTGTGTGTGTGTGTGTGTGTGTGTGTGTGTGTGTGTGTGTGTGTGTGTGTGTGTGTGTGTGTGTGTGTGGTCTCACCCTTCCAAGCTCGGGTCCTCTATGCAGTATCTTAACTGTTCCTAGCACCACCGATGCCTTCACTCTATGCTTTCTCAAGTTCTTCTACGAGGCCCTTGTATTTCTCTAGTTTGTTGTGTTCCTTTTTCCTGATGTTGCCACATATGCTGCTTTTCTCTGCTGTTTGTCCAACACCACAATGTCTGGTTGGTTCGCCATCATCATTTTGGAATTTGAAAGTGCCACAGCTCTTTCCCCACCTTAGGGGGTGTTATCCACGTTGACCTTGGGGCTTCCAGTCCATACTCTGCACAGATGTTCCTGTATACTCTGCCAGCCACTTGGTTGTGAAGTTCCATGAATGCATAGTCTACAGGGATTCCGTAAGTGTGGTGCGCACACCCCTGGGGGTGCGAGAGCTGCCGCTAGGGGGTGCGCAAGGTGAATAGTGTAATGGCTGAGGAGCTCAGAGAAGTTTGTCATAAGTCACCATTAGCGTAGCCAGAAACTCATTTTTTGGATGGGCCTAAGAAAAAGTAAGTGGGCCCAATAAATGTAATTGAAAACAAGTATATTTTGCATGTGTGTGTGCATGTGTCCTAGCTTCATAATAATAATGCACCGAGCTTCAGCGCTCAGGCCTGCGCACGCTGTCAATAGCAAGATATGTTCCGTATTTGATCATTTTTAACGATGTTGGAGAAATCTGAAGGTGGTGAGTCATTCTGGCAGATTGTAATTAACATCCTGTCTCATGCAGGTGTTCTGACATTGTAAACCTCACACACAGAACATTATGGATGTAACAAAAGAAATCAAGAAATTATTTCCATCTGAGCATTTTAGCATTATTATATTATTATATTAGCACACTGACTGTGGGACAGCATTCTAAACATGTCAGCCTATTGGCACGCTGAAGATCTGAAGTCCAGAGTGCGTCTGTCAGAGGTCAGACGCTTTCCAGCGGAACCACGTCTCACGGGTGCACATGTGAGCACATCTGGGCCGGTCTTAAAGGGGCATTATGGAAGTTTGACAGCCAAAACATGTATAGAAATAAAAACTTTCTTCTTCATACATTCTCCTGCAATGCCCTGGTCCTGTAGAATGAGCCCTGGCATTTTTACTGTGATTGCCTATTTTTCTGTAAAATCACAGAAAAAGAGAGCTGCTCCGGTCGAGCAGGCTGCTTCATGCGCGTTCACGCTCAGGCATAGCCCTCCCCATTTCAGCTGTCATTAAGGATATAAATGTTACAGATACAAATGACATTGCTGGTGCTTTAGCTCGCCCAGTAAGATGTCAGACTATCCTGTAGAACAGTGGTTCCCAAACATATTTAGCCGCGCACCCCCTTCTATGTCCCGACCATGTCGACGCACCCCCCAGCCCCCACATCAGGGCATGGCTATATATATATATATGTATATATATATGTATTATATATATATATATATATATATATATATATATCAGACGTCAAGCTAAACAGCCAGGGTAAAAAAAAATATGATCGACCTTTTACCCCATCACTTTCATTTTTTAAATAGTAATTAATAAACATTCGATACCATTACAATTTCCTTTGACTTAATTTTAAATAAATATTTAGAGTGCCCAGGTAGCACATAAACAATGCAATTTAACGGTTTTCTTAAAGTAGGAACGTTTAACCTGTGCGGCCTGAGCGCTCTCCTTTCTGCACTGTGTAAACCTGAGCTGATCACCTACGTGTGCGTAATCAAATGTCTATAGGGAAAACGATGCAGCCATGAGGTTCACTTTTGCCTCAGACCGACATATTGCTGTTTTATGGTGTGGCTGAATCTGCGATCCACTGCCACGCGGACTGGAACAACAAATGCTGCAGTAACGGGCGTTGCTGTCAGGTTCTGAGGCACTGGCTGGAGCGGACCCGACTTTAATACGTCATCCCAAAATAGAAGCTAATATCTTAATTTGACCTTGAATGAAAAATATTGTTATAAAACCTCTTAAAAGTTTTTATCACAGAGGAGGCAGCACTCATTTCTGCTTTCAGTCTGACGGCGCGCCGGAGTTCGCGCAGCGTGCGCGCTTATTGAATCTGTGTGTGTGTGTGTGTCTGTGTGTGTGTGTGTGTGTGTGTGTGTGTGTGTGTGTGTGTGTGTGTGCGCACGCAGCACAGCTCCATGAACCGCTCCAGTCACTGCGTCTCGTTATTGGTGCTATTTAAACCAACGTTGTAAAACAACTTCTGCCCAGCCCAGATGTGCTCACTTGTGTACCCGTGAGCCGTGGTTCCGCTGGAACGCGTCTGACCCCTGACAGACGCACTCTGAACTTCAGATCTTCAGCGCGCTGTTAATAGCCTGAATGGGAATAATTTTTTGATTTATTTAGTTATATCCACTATGTTCTGTGTGTGAGGTTTACAATAATGGCGGCTCACTTGACCGCGGTGTTTACGATGTCAGAACACCTGCATGAGACAGGGTGTTAATTACAATCTGCCAGAATGACTCACCACCTTCAGATTTCTCCAACATCGTTAAAAATGATCAAAAACGGAACATGTCGGCGTGCGCAGGCCAGAGTGCTGAAGCTCGGCGCATTGTTATTATGAAGCTAGGGCACATGCGGAGGAGACACACACACGCGCGCGCAAAAATATACTTGTTTTCAATTACATTTATTGTGCCCACTTACTTTTTCTTTGGCCCACCCACAAATGAGTTTCTGGCTACGCTAATGGTGACATATGACAGACTTCTCTGAGCTCCGCAGCCATTACACTTTTCACCTTGCGCAACCCCTAGCGGCAGCTCGCGCACCCCCGGGGGTGCGCGCACCACACTTTGGGAGTCCCTGCGGCCCGGGTTTGATTCTGGATGAGAACATAGTTAATTTAGAGTTTCTTTTTTACATTAATGGTATATTTTTTTACAGTAAGATGCCCAAATTTTTATTTGAGACTCGCCGAACGGCATTGAATTCACAGATAAAAAAGATGTGGGTTCAAATTTAATGTTGGAACAATTTTTCAAGCAAGGGAAGGGAATGATCTGAGCATGCAGGAGGACTGACCCATCTTAAACCTTTGTCAGCTGTGCTGAAGAGAAAGGTACAGAACCAAATTATTTAATTAATTAGCTGCACGTTCTCCTGTCCTCTGTCCTCCGGGCCACACACACACACACACACACACACACACACACACACACACACACACACACACACACACACACACACACACACACACACACACACACACACAAGGGACTGTCTCAGCTGTTATTTTCGTTAAGGAGCGTGCACGTACAGCATGCGCACCTCGTGCACGAGCCTACTATTGAAGCTGCCGTTACGCTTTTGGCCTGAGGGGGCAATCGCGAGCATAACAATTCAAAACTCTGTGAAGTCCCTTTAAGTAATTTTACAACATTGGTTTAAATAGCGCCAATAACGAGACACGGTGACTGGAGCGGCTCATGGAGCGGCTCACGGAGCTGTGCCGCTCACACACACACATACACACACATACACAAACAGATTCAATAAGCGCACGCTGTGTAAACTCCGGCATTGCGCTGCGCAGCGCTGCGCCGTCAGACTGAAGGCAGAAATGAGCGCTGCCCCCTCCGTGGTAAAATACGTTTAAGAGGTTTTATAAGAACATTTTTCATTCAAGGTCAAATTAAGATATTAGCTTCTATTTTGGGATGACCTATGAAATTCGAGTCCGCTCCAGCCAGTGACTCCTCATGAACCTGACCACAACTCATGTTACTGCAGCATTTGTTATTCCAGTCCACGTGGCAGCGGATCGCAGATTCAGCCACACCATAAAACAGCAATAAGTCGGTCTGAGGCAAAAGTGAACCTCATGGCTATAGCTTTTCCATCTTATCCCTATTGACATTTGATTACGCACAAGTAGGTGGCCAGTTCAGGTTTACGCAGAGCAGAAGGAAGGAGAGAGCTCTGGCCACAGGTTAAACGTTCCCACTTTAAGAAAACCGTTAAATTGCATTGTTTATGTGCTACCTGGGCACTCTAAATATTTATTTAAAATTAAATCAAAGGAAATTGTAATGGTATTGAATGTTTATTAATTACTAGACTAGACTATTGCAACGCTCTTTTTACTGGTCTCAGCAAAACCTCCCTCTCACGCCTTCAAGCCATCCAAAATGCAGCAGCCAGACTCCTAACCAAATCCAGCAGACGAGCTCACATCACTCCAGTTTTACAATCCCTCCACTGGCTCACGGTAGAATTTAGAATACAGTTTAAAGTTTTAGTGCTGACCTATAGAGCTCTTAACAGCCAGGCTCCAAGCTATTTATCTGAGCTTTTATCCCCACACACCACTTCACGGAACCTCTGATCCACATCTGAAAACCTCCTGGCTGTTCCTCGAACCAGACTAAAAACCAAAGGGGACAGGGCCTTTCAGTCTATTGCCCCCAGACTTTGGAACAGTCTGCCTTCAAATCTCTGTCTCTTGAAATCTGTAGAGGTCTTCAAAAAACATCTTAAAACTCACCTTTTCATCCAGGCTTTCCCCCGCTAAATATTCTAAAAGATGGCTTTGTTCTAGTTCACACCTTGACTTTGTTTTTACTCCTGATTTTGGTTACTATTGTTGCCACTACTATTGTTTTTATGATGTTTTTATTGGTTTGAGGTATTTGCCCTGATTGTACTCATGTTGTACAGCGCTTTGTGATTTATATCTGTGAAAGGCGCTATATAAATAAACTTTACTTACTTACTTACTATTTAAAAAATGAAAGTGATGTGGAAAAAGGTCGATCATATTTTTTTAACCCTGTCTGTCGAGTGACTGTTTAGCTTGACGTCTGATATAAATAGATAAATATATATATATATATATATATATATATATATATATATATATATATATATATAGCCATGCCCAGATGTGGGGGACTGGGGGGTGTGTTGACATGGTCGGGACATAGAAGGGGGTGCATGGCTAAATAAGTTTGGGAACCGCTGGTCTACACCTTGGGTCTTGTCTGGTGCGGTAGAGCTTAGTCTCTGTTCAGGCAATGGCGCCCCCAAGGGGGCGCTGGTCCCCTTTATTAGTACTGGCTTTTGCTGCCCCCACCCCCACCCCCACCCCCCAGCAAAAGCCAGTATTAATAAATCATATGAATATTAATGTTCTCTCAAACCATAAATTGATCTTATTTATTCAAGACATAATTGTAAAACTAAATAAAAATAATACAATTAATAAGTAAAGAAATAATCAGAATAAAATATACACGTTTTGGCTGCTCACCATTTAAAAAAGTTTTTATCTCCGTAGCTTTTGTGAACACAGCAACATGTGAATTAAACTAAAAAAATACATTTTAAAATAAAAATTGAAATAACAGTTTAAATAACTGGAATTATTTTTCTGAAATATTTGTGTTTGTAAAATTTGAGTTAAATGTTTTTGATACGTACTGTTTTAACATTTTTTTAAACAAATAAAGGAGCAATGCAATACATCGCCACAGGCTAAACTATCCCAGAGTTACCACAAGGACCATTTTGGTGTGGCACCCCCAAATTTCTCCGGCCCCGTCTGGCCACCCCAATCAAAATTCTCTGAAGACGCCCCTGTGTTCAGGGCATGTCCCCCTATAAGATTAAATAAGTTCTCCCCGAGCTGCAGACGTGTAACATGATCTAACTAAGACTTTGATCTAGTGTTGAAACCAGATGAAGTTCTTGTGGAAGGACTCTTTTTTAAACTTTGTTAGAAAAAAGGCCACCAACCTTTTGGAACGTTTGTGCTCAGAAGTGACAAAGTCAGTGATGATGAAACACTCACTCACTTTTATAACTCTATATAAAACAGAGCAGAACAGGAGGCCCTCTGTTAATACACGAGAAAAACATTTGACCCATCCAGAGTTTTTCCAGAAACTCATCCTGAGTGACGTAACGCCATAGCTGACCTTCTCAGTAGACCTATTTTTGTCTTTGACATAGATACTCAGGTCCATAGCCAAAGTAGAAAACAGCAGATGCTATGGCTATAGGGGGTCAATACAAGGATTTGTCCAGTGGATCCTCCTTCTGTTGCTCCTCTGTGCACCACGTCTAATAGCTCTAGGCAGATTCACAGACACACCACCAGTTCTCACAATCTGCTCCCACCTTGCTGCAGCAAGTAACATTTGATAACAAGATTCTTTTACTGTTGGCTCTGGGCACCTGACACTTTGATGGGATAATTCTCATCTTTGTGTTTTATTTATTAGAAGAATATTCTTTTTATGGGTTTTTAAATTTTCTACTCATGTAGATGATGTTTTTATGGAAAGTTACTCAGGGAAGTGATGTTTGAACATTTGATGCTGCAGAAATACAAACAATAAAACAGAATATGTAAATGAACTCAGAAAACCAAAGACAATGATTGAGGACCATCATACAAAGATTATTTAAATGTGTATTAAAAAAACTTAAATCTTGTACATATACCTATTTAGGCATAGTATCTATCTATCTATCTATCTATCTATCTATCTATCTATCTATCTATCTATCTATCTATCTATATATATATATATATATATATATATATATATATATATATATATATATATATATATATATATATATATATATATATATATATATATATATATCAGAATTTCAGGGAAGCGGCTCCAAAACTTGCCATCAGAAGATGGAGGAGACTCCTCCGGCTAATTTCTAGTTCCTGAAACAGGAGCACCAGAGCTTTTTTTTTTTCCTCACAGAGACTGACTCACAAGACATTAATTTATACTACAGACCACTACAAATGTAGTGAACAAAAGGAATGACCTTGATCTGTAAATACTGGGACAACGCCCCAACCCAGAGCCAGAGCAGACAACAAATAGCTATCAGAATCTTCTCCATTTGGGTAAAATAACTCCTGGAGAAGGTTTGCCTGATAATAAAAATCTCTTGATTTTTTTTAACTTATGTATTGTGGAAGTTGATTTTGTGAAAGTTTGTTGTCTTTAGAGAGATGATGATTTTTGAACCTCTTTAGAAAATCAAATACAGCTTGTGTTTTTCCCATAATGGTGATCTACTGGCTTTAGTGGTGTTCTAGTAACTGTCATGTTCTGTCCTGCATCCCCCTCATGTGTCTCCTTGTGTTCTCCAGCCCTCTCTAGGTTCCCCTTATGTGTCTCCTCATGTGCCTCCTTGTGTTCCCCAGCCCACTCCAGGTTTTCCCCTTAGGTGTTCTCCTTAGGTTTATGTGCCCCTTTAGGTCTCCAGCTCCATCCAGGTTTCCCTCAGGTTCCCCCTTAGTGATTTCAGATTTTATCCCATCCCTGTTAGTGTTTTTCTTCTGGTGTCTAGTTTTCAGGTTTAGGAGTTCACTTGTCTTTAGTTTTCTGTAGATTAATTTTACCTAGTCAGTTTTCCCCACTTAGTTAATTAGTCTCCCCTGATCCCTTCTGATTACTCCCTACACACCTGTCACCTGTTTCCCTGATTGTTTCCCTCTGTGTATATAACCCTGTCTGTGTGTCAATGTGTTGTTGGTCCATTGTTTTTGTGTCAGCATTGTCCCGTTTCCCTCTCTTGGTCTCTAGGGCGCTAAGTCATTTGGATGTCTCTAGGTTATGCTCTTTGAAGGAGCTTTTGTCTCTTGGACTCTGGGGTTTTTGGCTACCTGCCCCTTTGTATTTTACTTTTGGACTATTATTCCCAATAAAGGATTTTACGTTTTCTACAACTCCTGCCTTGTGTCATCCCGGTTCTGCATCTTGGGCCCTAACCTCCTCCTGGTTTACATCGTGACAGTAACAGCATCTACTCACTAGTACTATGTGCTGCTGTAAGTGTTGCAGTTATTATCTTCCCCCACAGCCTGCTGTGAGGTGTTTGTGTCACACATACACATGCGGCCCTGAGATCAGCTCACTTCAGCTCGTGACTAACCTGCTGTAGGTTGTCCAGGACTGGAGTTCTGTCAGAATTCCCAGGGGGAACCATCTGGACCTAAAGGTTGTTTCTATACATTCAGCAGGATTTCCTCCAACAGCAAATGTTGATTAACAGCATGGAAATACTAAAATTATAACCTGCAGGTTTGGTTAAACATGACAAGCTCAGATGCCTGAACTCAATCAAACCTAACAGAATACTCACCTTGTGAGTCATCAGCTTCAGTCAGATGAAACTCTCTGAAGGTCTCACCAACATATCAGTCTGGACTTTGACTGGACCATTCATCTGTTATTTTGTAGATCTGCTGCTGTGTTTGGATTCTGGTCCTGTTTATGACCCTGTTTGGTCCATACTGCGGCTATGAGAAAGGTGTCCAGAGGGGTTTCTGGTGAACTCAGTGAGTTCTGTGACTATGGAACCAGCCCAAACCATCATCCCTCCACCACTGTGCTGAAAGCTTGGAACAGTTGTTTGTGCTGAAATGCTGTGTTGGGTTTTCAACAGATGTGCTGCTGTGCCTTTATGAGTAAACATCTACAATTTGGTCTTATCTTATGATGTGGACCTGTTGGCCTCACTGGACCTTCAGCTGACTAGAACATCTGAGTCTGAGGCCATGGTCCTAGACCAGAAAGGAATTGACTGTCGACTCCAGGTTGGAAATAAGGTTTTGATCATGAGGGAGGGAATGGAGAAGGAGGTTGATTGTTGGGCTGGAGCAGCATTTCAGAAACATTTTATTTTTTATTAACCCATAAGACTTTCATCTTGTACAGGAAGTTTATTGAATTTATATTTAGAAATGTTGTCATGAAGAAATTCTGTGATCAGAGCAAACAATATGAAATAAATCCAAAACAGTCAATTACCTGACAAAATATTAAAATTTTTAATCATTTCAGAGAACATTTTCTCTATACAGGCTAGAACAGTACAGTACTGTTGACAGACATTATGTGTGGAGTCATTATCACCAGGTACATTACTGATCCCAACTTTACCTGATAGCATCATAACTAATAAATATGCAAAAATAAATGATAAATTTACCTTTAGTCATCATGTGTAAAAGTGTAATCCCTTCCATCAGTTTCGCTACATGAGATCAAGTCTCCAGATGGACAAATTACTGTTTGCACATTTGTGACAAGGATTTCACATATGATGTCCGTGGATTTTAAAGACACATTTTGGTACCAACAACATGCTTATTTTCGAACGGAGGGAATAATATTTTAGGTTTTGTGTGAAAATAAGTCCAGGACTACAAATGCGCTTCACGAAAGTGACGTCATCGAACCAGACATGGAGAAGATTGAGGGAAAATGGCTGTAAGTTCAGCAAACTTCCCACAGGAGCAAAGAACCACCATAAATCTGGTCATTTGGTACGTTAGGGGAGAGGAGATTATGATATGCAACGTGCCGATTTCTAGTTTGTAGTCATGCTAATTACAAACTTTTACAAGCTACTAAATCTCAAAGTACATGACTGGCGTGGTCGAAACACCCATCAATAGTTTTCATTTAAATTGCAGTACAACATATGTGCAATCCAGGGCCTAAGGCAAAGCGGATTCGAAACTAGCGTTTTTAGCCCTGTTGACTTGCATTCATTTTTTCGTTCTTCCAGGGACCCATGATGCGGAAGTGACTTAGGCTCCCCATAGTAGTGGATGATTGGACTAGAAAGCATGAGCGACAATCTGCGGAAGTAAAGGGATAAAAATGATCGCGAGGACATTCTTTCAGGCAAACAGAAAAATAAGGACCGTTTTAGATGTGACACACTCTGAACCTGATGATGAAATGTGGCCAAATTCAGAGGTTGCACCCTTTAAAGGAGCCAGTCATACTGGTCGATGAAGAATACGGCCTACCTCGAAGGTAGAAGAGAGGAATAACATTGGACGGCCTTCAGGTTTATTCCTACCCATACCTCAACCTATGTTACGTCAGCTTAGCAACCAGGATAGATTATATGATAAACATTAATGGCTTAATTAGCGAAAAACGAAATTAACTTGACATTTCATGAAAACTTGGAACTATGGGACTCATCACAATAGGTAAAAAATGATTTAGATATGATGTTTGACACAAATTATATTTTAAAAACTTTGTAAATAACAAAAAACAAGACAACCACAATAAGCTCATCAGTTTTTCACATTTAAATATAGTTACATGTCCTCTCCTGCTTTGACCGCCATTATTACAAGAATAAAATCTCCCATTCAGCCTGCAATCAATCTCGGGACAACGAGGGCTAAAACTGAGCCTTTGATTATGGACACTCTTCCTTGCATCTTTGTGATTTAATTGGCCTTCAAATGCAGCTTTGGAAGGATGCAGCCCCTTAATTAGGACACAGCCAAATATGTGATGATTACCATCGTATTCTTTATGACTAGTTGGTGATTTACACAACATTTATGTTCATTGCTGCAATTATGTACGTAAGCATTGGTAGCACCTGTTAGCATAAGGAAGCTAAAGCTGCTAGTCTGTGTTTTTGTAGTACTGCTTATTTGCAGGTAAAATGCAGGAGTGGTGTATAATTAGTGGTTAAATGCTGCTACCAGTAGGGTA
This sequence comes from Nothobranchius furzeri, assembly GCF_043380555.1. Classification (NCBI taxonomy): domain Eukaryota; kingdom Metazoa; phylum Chordata; class Actinopteri; order Cyprinodontiformes; family Nothobranchiidae; genus Nothobranchius; species Nothobranchius furzeri. The sequence goes on along the minus strand of NC_091758.1, from coordinate 17,187,977 downwards.
AACACCCTTTGATGAAACTGTAATGGAGAGCCGACATCATTTTCCATCAGTCATTAGAATCTGCTGCCTTTGACTGACAAGCGAGTGATTATCCAATAACCTCCTGCCATCTGCTTTTACAGACTGTAACTAAACCAGACTGCATCTACTGTTTGGCGCAGATGTGATCTGCTCAGCACTCATTTTACAAAAGCTTAAGGATTTTGTTTATTTTGGTCTTTTATTTTCTATTTTCTGCTGTCATTACCAAAATAGCTTGAGAGGCAGTTAGCTGTCACACTGAGATGTAGATATAAACAAAAAATACAAAGCAGGAGTCAGAATGAAGTTTGCCGAATAATGAAAGTGGAGAAGAAAATCTTCCACCCACCAGTTCTTAAGCTCATCTGTTCAGTTGTTATGTGCCAGATGAATGTTTTGGCCTTTTGCAAAAATATTTTATAAATTTTCACAGTCTGATGTTTTTGCACCTTTCTTGTGTGAAAATAAACAGACACATGATTTTACAGTAATAAGTGAGCGTTAAAGGGGTAGTTCTAGGGGTTTGTGGGTTATCTGGCCTGCTGTTGATAATAGTCAGACTGATGTCAGCAGAAAGATTCAGGGAGGAATTTTCATGGAGGACCAAAGCTGTTCAGAAAATAATTTCTTCCATTTCAAATCACATAAGCTTCTATAGAAAGGAGTAAAGTTCACTCATGTGGACTGAAATACTATGCAAGGCAAGAGGATAGGACTAGGCTTATAAAGGTAGGTGTGGTCCTACATCGGTGCTAATCCAGTTTTTAGGCTTTAGTAAGACATTATTGTTTACTCCTGCAGTATATGAGTCTGGTGTTTAGGTAAGAAGTATTTTCAGTAAAAAAGTTAATTGTTATTTCTGTGTTTTAGCAGTTCCAACAAGAATAAATTTGTTGCACATGAAACAACTGCACATTAATCACAGGACAACCCAATTAGCAAGGTGGAACATGTTAAACGAATAAAAAATGATGAGGAAGGCATTCTTCCAGGGACTGACTATGTGTCACATCCGGCCATGGTCAGTCTGACGAACCTCCATCCATTCTTCTTATTTAAACGTCAAACAATTTTCTGGTGTTTATTGTTATGGAATAATTATTTAGCTGATAGGCTATAACAGTTGGGCACTTTGAAGCATAACTGTGGTCTTATATTTAATACAGTTGTCTTGGCAACCCTAACCCTGACCTAAAGATTTTACTTTACCACCAGTCAAATTGGTTGTTTTCACCTGAAAGGAGGCGAGACTCTGCACAGGAGCTAAAGACCCAGGTGTTGCTCTGATCTAATACTCGTTAAACAGTAGATACTTAGACTGGCTACGTTGTACATGTACTACTCTTACTACTTGATCTTTCTGCCGTATTCAACACTGTTGACCATGATATTCTAATTGATCACATTGACGCTTGGATTGGCTTGAAACAGAAGGCCCTTGATTGGATTTGTTCGTACGAGAATAAAAGACCTTTGTGTTTGCATTGACAACAGTTCTTCTAAACCGACTTCTCTCTCTTCAGGGGTCCTCCAGGGTTCCGTTTTTGGACCCCTGCTTTTTTCAATTTACATACTACCTCTAGGCATCATTCTAAAAAATATGCAGTAAACTATCGCATATATGCAGATGACTGTCAAATTTCCTTCTGTCAGTTCAAACTCCTCAATGGTCTGTGTTCAGGATTGTTTCTCAGCGATTTAAAATAGGTTTTCCTCCAAGTTCCTTATCTACACGAAGACAAAACCGATGCTATTGTCTTCACACTGAAATCAAATCCTAATCAACACTCAGACCTGTCCTCACTTGCAATTGTGCTCAAGCAAGTTCTCAATCACACTCACTTTAACTGACCTACATTGGCAACCAGCGCTCCCTCAGGTAAGGTTCAAAATCCTCCTGTTTGTCTTTACGTCCATCCATAACCTGGCACCCTCATATCTCACAGAGTTTATCACAACCTACAAACCGTCTTGTTCACTCAGATCAGCTGACCACCTACTTCTGAATGTCCCAAAAATCTTGTTACAAGACGTGTGGTGAACAAGCTTTTGGTTATGCCGGTCCAAAGCTTTGGAATGACCTTCCGCTAGTGGTGAGACAGTCCATGCCACTTCAACTTTTAAAATCCCATCATAAGACATTTTTATAATCTAGCTTTTGGAGGTTGTTAATTGCTAGCTTGGGCATCTTAGCACTGCTTTCTTTTGATCTCTTTGTTGGACATCTGTGATTGAGTTTATTCTTTTATTCTGTGTGTTTGTACATCTCTTATTTCTATTTTACTAATCTGTTTAGTTTGTTTGACAGCCTTTTACAGTTTGATTTTTATCTCTGTTCTGTATTTTATGTGCTCTTCCTCTATGCATGTTGACAGCTTTGTGGAGCATTAAGGTCAGCTGTCATGCTGTTTTTAAATCCTCCACTATGTAGCTGTCCAGACTGGTGATTGTTGGTGATTTTAACATTCACATTGATGCCTCAGACCACTTTGCCATGAGGTTTTCCAGCTTCATGGACTCCTTCAGCTTTTCTCAGCATGTTTCTGGCCCCACACACTCCAGGGTACACACTCTGAACCTTGTTTTTATCCTGGGTTTAAAGGTTGACAGTGTTTGTCTCGAGGATGCTTATATTTCAAATCACCATTGCATTTTCTTTAACTTGTCGGTTTCTGTCCCCACCTCCTGCTCACTACATGGTTAGTTCTCGTTTTTTAATGAGAGCCCAACTAGCAAATTTTCTGCTTCCCTGTTCTTCTGATAATGACCCAGATTCCTTAACTTCTCAGTTTAACAAGCACTGCCTCTCCATTCTGGACAACATATATCCTGTAAGAACCAGATCAGTTCCAGCAATGAACCTACTCCCTGGTTTAACAATTGCATTCACAGCCCGAAGAGCCAATGCAGAAAATTTGAGCACTTGTGAAAGAAAACCCTTCTCCATGTCCATTTGCTGCATCTAAAGGTTCTTCTGACCATCCTTTAACTCTACAGTCAGATATACAAGGGTTGCCTATTTCTCCAACCTCCAATCCCAGAGCAAAGGGAATCCCATGGTTCTGTTTAACACCTTCAGCAGTATCGTCTCTTCTGCTTCTCCTATAGCCTCCATCCACTCTGATGCAGACTGTGAAAACTTTCTCTTTCTTTGTGGACAAAGTCAATAAGGTTAGATCTAGCATCTCTCCTTCAGCCGTATCTCTGCCTCTTCCAACTCCAACCCAACCCGCCATCCTATGTATCTTTGCTCCTGTTTCCACAGATCAGCTGTTGTTGGTAATTCCAAGGTCAAAAATTAAATTCAGAGGTTATCGAGCTTTTTCAGTACTTGCACCAAAACACCGGAACAACCTAATACTTCATGTTAGGCTGACTCCATCACTTGTGGTGTTTAAGACTCGTTTACAGACACACATTTATTCGCTAGCATTCAGTCAGGATTGAGTAGGGACACTTGTTTGCTTTTTGGGTCTGTTTTTTATTATTATTTTTTTTCTATCTTATAAAATATTTTTAACCTGTTTTTTACCTGTGTTTGTTTTTATTGTTGTTGTGGTATCTGTTATGTTTATGTTTAGTGTTCATTTGGTCAATCTTTGCATTGTTTTAAAGTGCTTTATAAATAAATAGCTTGCTTTGCCTGAGCTAACCAAACTAGTTAACTCTATGAAGACCTCTGCATGCCCCCTCGACATCTTACCCTCATCTTTGTTTAAAAGTGCTTTTCAGTCCATCGGTCCCAGCGTGCTCTCTATAATTAATGCTGCTCTGGTTTCTGGTCAGGCCCCTGCTTACTTTAAGAACCCTGTAATCCACCCACTTCTTAAAAAACCGAGTCTTGACCCCTCTCTCCATAGCAGCTTCAGACCCATCTCTAAACTTCCGTTCATCTCCAAGATCTTGGAAAAGGTTGTGGCTAAACAACTCACAGCTGCTCTTGCTGAACATAACATCTATGATAGCTTCCAGTCAGGTTTTCGTAGAGCTCATTCTACTGAAACAGCTCTTCTTGGGGTCTCTAATGACCTTCTGACTCACAGTGATGCAGGGGACTGTTCTGTTCTGGTCCTGCTGGACCTGACTGCAGCCATTGACACTGTTGACCATCACCTGCTACTGGAGAGGCTGAGTGATTGGCTAGGCTATCAGGAACTACTCTGGATGGAGAGGTTTTCCTCTTATCTGTCTAAGTGTTCCTTCTCAGTGACCATCTACAAGTTTTGGTCCTCCACCACCTCCCTTACTCATGCTATCCCACAAGGTTCTGTGATGGGGTCTCTGTTCTTCCTCCTCTATCTGCTTCCTCTTCAGCACATCCTGAGCTCCTTGAAAGGAATCTCCTACCATCTTTATCTTAGTCTCTATTAAAACCTGGATGGCTGGGAGCTTTCTTCAGCTGAATGAAGATAAGACTGAGATCCTCATCTGTGCCCCAGACAAGCTGGCTCCCAAAGTCAGAGACTCTCTTGGTCAGCTTGCTTCTCACACCAAACCCTCTGTCAGGAATCTTGGCGTGACCTTTGACCCAGTTCTCACCCTGGATTCTCATGTCAGTTCTCTTGTTCGCTCTTCCTTCTTCCATCTTCCATCTCAGGAACGTTGCTAAGCTGAGTCCCATTCTGTCCCGCTTTGAACTTGAGACAGTTCTCCACACCTTCATCTCCTCACGCTTAGACTACTGTAACTCTCTTTTCACGTGTCTGAGCAGAACCTCCCTGAACCGTCTACAGGTGGTTCAGAATGCCTGTGCTCGGCTTCTGACCAAGTCCTCCAAATACACCCACATCACCCCGCTTCTCCTTCAAATTCACTGGCTAACAGTCAACTTCAGGGTTCATTTCAAGATCCTGGTTCTGGTATTTAGGGCCTCTTTTCAGTCCCCACACCCCCAGCAGGTCCCTGAGGTCCAGTGACCAAAGCCTGCTGGTTGTGCAGCGCACCAGGCTGAAGACCAAAGGTCTAAGCCTCTAAGGTAATTTTAGAAAAATCATTTTTGATTGGCCTCTTCTGTTGCTGCTACCTTGAATCCCTCCTGAAATCTTATGTCTGATTCTTCTAAATAAGATCATGATTATTGACTGTGGTTCATGGCAAGTTTAATCTAAATGTGCTTGTTGGAGTCTGGTGAAGGTCAAATGTAGACCTAAAATTAAAGGATGGGGAAACATTTCCATGTCTCATTGAGGAAGTGCTGCTGCTGAAGAAGAATGCTGCTGCCTTGTGGACACATCAGGAACACCCTTTGAAACCTTCCAGCAGTATCAAAAAGCAAAAAGTCCCCTGGAATTATTCAGAAGTAAAAAACGGAGATCCAATTTTAAAGCTAGATTCAGTCACATTTAGCTCTTAGGTACAACAAAACATTTTGGTGCAAGATTTTGAAGTACTCTTAAGCTATATTTATTTAGGAAATAACAATGTTAGGAAAATGTTTAACCATCAACCCAAATAATAAGGATCCATCCATCCATCCATCCATTTTCATCTGCTTATCCAGAGTCTGGTCGCGGGGACAGTGATCTAAGTCAAGAGGCCCAGACTTCCATCTCCCCAGCCACTAGGGCCAGCTCTCCTGGGGGAAATCCCAAGGCATTCCCTGGCCAGGTGAGAGATACAGTCCCTCCAACCTGTCCTGGGTCTACCTTTAGGTCTCCTCCCGGTTGGACGTGCCAGGAAAACCTCACCAGAGAGGCGTCCAGGACGCATCCCGACCAGATGCCCTAGCCGCCTCAACTGGCTCCTCTCGATGTGGGGAAGCAGCGAATCTACTCCGAGCCCCTCCGGGATGACCGAGCTTCTCACCCTATCTCAAAGGGAGAGCCCAGCCACTCTGCGGAGAAAACTCATTTTGGCCGCTTGTATCCGCAATCTCGTTCTTTCGGTCACTACCCAAAGCTCATGACCATAGGTGAGGGTAGGAACGTAGTTCGACCGATAAATTGAGAGCTTCGCCTTCTGACTCAGCTCTCTTCTCCATGACAGACCGGTACAACGCCCGCATCACTGCAGATGATCAGTCCGCCTATCGATCTAATGTTCCAGCTTTCCCTCACTCGTGAACAAGACCCCGAGATACTTAAACTCCTCCACTTGAGGCAGGACCTCATCCCTGACCCGGAGAAGACATTCTACCCTTTTCCGACTCCAGACCATGGTCTCAGATTTAGAGGAGCTGATTCTCATCCCAGCTGCTTCACACTCGTCTGCGAACCGCTCCAGCAAAGAAGATCACGTTCTGATGAAGCCAACAGGACCACATCATCTGCAAAAAGCAGAGACCTGATCCTCAGGCCACCAAAACGGTTGCCCCCAACACCTTGGCTGCGCCTAGAAATCCTGTCCATAAAGGTTATAAACAGAATCAGAAACAAATCTTTTCAATAAAATCTATACATTTTATTGTAAATTAATCATTCAGAGCCAAGTCTAAATATGGAAAATTACGTAATAATTACATCATAATTTTGACATGTAAACATAAAAGTTGTCTCTTGATGCTAGAGAAAATGGACCCATCTAGCTAGCTGCTATTGCTACGCTTTACGGAAGCTACACGACATTTACTTTGAAAGGGACTCTGAAATGTTAGATGAGAGATATCTTTACTCTGCTTTTAATTTGGTAGGATACTTTTCATCCATAGCTTCATAGTTTCCATGTTAGCTAAATGCTTAGTTTAAAATCATCCTATCTAGATTTAGATTAAACTTCATTTACAAAATTTAACCCAAATATTTCGATTTATTCATATACATTTAGTTATTTGACAAAAACGTTTTTCTTCAATTAGAGTTTAGTGATAATATTTATTTTTAAGACTACTATTTCAAGATAAATGTGATAAACATAAATGTAAAAAAGATAACACACAGCTGATTTTCATCACGTTTAATTTTTTTGCTTCATTTGATTTATAAATTTTTTTATTTATTCTTTCATTTTTCAGTGTTGCAGAACAGATCCCGTTTTGAACGTTTCCATCAGTGCTGGTGAGCATCTACTTGTGATGTTTCTCTGTGTTTGTATGATTTTCCATCATGATGTGTTGAAATGGCTCCAGTTGTTTGAGCAGAGAGCACCGTAATGGGGCAGCTACACGTGCGAGGCGTATAAAGTTACTGCTGCAGCTTTAAGTGTGATCAGAAATAAACCGTAAAGGTAAAGGAGTGATACAGAAACAAATGGAAAAAAAAAACCAGAACCTTGCTGCAGAATTTGACGTGCGAGTTGTTGCTGTTTCAACAGACTCCACCTGCTCAGCGTCCACTCTGCTTTTCCTTTAGACACTCTGCACCTCATGCACTAAAGCCTGCTCGAGTGTAGTCAGCCACGTGACCTCCAGCAGGCCTACCTGGCTCCTCTGAGCATGCAGGAACCCTCCAGGGTTCTTTCTCTGCATATTTGAGTGAGACTGAGCTGTTTACACTGCTCTATGTGCCTTTTCCTTTTGCGCATTATACTGTTGGAATTCTGGGATAATAGCACCACAAACATTTACTTGGAGTTAAGCCTTTGTTATGAAGACTTCCAAGTATCTGCTTTCCTCTTGGCAGTTCCAGAAGTAAAAGCTGTGAAAGGCTAGACGGAGCTTCGCCTCTTGAACACCCTGAATGGAGAGAAAATGTGTAGGCCTGTTGTTATGGAGCTTATGCTCGTGCATTGACGTGGACTGCATACGCAGCCTGTTGATCCAGGCTCCATGTAGTGAGGACAGTCACTGTTCTGCTGCAAGTAGGCATCAGAAAATGGCAGCTCCTGAGGGATCATGGTGGGTGTGGAGCCCTGCAGCTTCTCTTTGCTCCTGTACCACAAACAGGAGCATATAGTTTGGAAATGCAGCACTTCAGTGTAGGCACCTTTTAAACCTTTAGTCTTGATGGTGCCATCTGCTACAGGTGTGGAGGAAGTCGAGGTTGAGAGTGGTAATAGGCATGTCACCTTTCCTCTGGGCTTACTGACAGACAACAGGGCCTTCTGTTTGGCATCTCGTCGCTCATCCTCAGTGTTCATAGTCAGGAAACGAAGCACGACCAGGTTTAGGAACGCTCCAATCACAGTCAGCCCCGTGAGGATGTAAACAAAGCAAAAAGCCACGTACCGGGGGTCGTTCTGCAGTGCGTCATCCCTCTGCAGAGCCACATAATCTCCAAAGCCAATAGTGGTGAGAGTGATGAAGCAGTAGTAGAAGGCATGGAGGAAGCTCCATCCCTCGCTGTGGGAGAACGCAGCTGCCCCCACACACAGGGTGCTCAAGCAGGAGAAGAAGCCCACTGTCACCATGTTCGCCATGGAGACTTCCGGCTGACGTATTCCCAGGCACTTCTTGGCTTGGTGCAGCAGGTATCTGACAAACGTGTTGATCCTCTCACCCAGGCTCTGGAACATGACCAGGGTGAGCGGGATCCCGAGCAGGGCATAGAACATGCAGAACACTTTCCCTGAGTCAGTGCTGGGTGCAGCATGGCCGTAACCTGAGAGAAGGTACACAACAGTCAGGAAACTGTATCCAGAGTTCACTTTTAGAGGCAGATTTACACCAGCAGGTGGCAGAGCTGAGATGTTTGATGGTGATTCAATGATTATTATCCACATCTAATAAATACTCAATCACATACGTGCTTCAGCCTCCCGAAATACTGATTTCCACCAAAATTACACAGATCTAATAATGAAATGCGAGTTAATTAATTTTACTAATTAGATGAATGAATCTCATATTTTTAATATATAATGAAATGCGAGTTAATTAATTTTACTAATTAGATGAATGAATCTCATATTTTTAATATATTTATATAAATATATATAATATATATGAATATATTTTAATATATTTATATATAAATAAATATATATATTTAATATATTTATATATAAATAAAAGCTTTGATTGATTGATTGATTGATTGATTGATTGATTAAATAAATTGCACATTTTTATGGTGTTTTTCTAAGTCAGGTACTCAACATGCTTTACAGTAGCCAAGGCAAAGCAGCTGTATGGTACATTACACATAGAACAATTCATACACAAAGGCAATTCCATGTGCAGAACAATCATTCACAGACACATTTCACAGATGGTGGTCATGAGCTACATTGTGGCCACAGCTGCTCTGGAACACACTAGGAGCGAGGCTGCTGAACACAGGCACCAGCCATTCCTATGACCACCACAAGCAGGCGAAAAGGGTTAAGTGTCTTTCCTAACCACAGATCCGGACGGGGTCTGGGTTTGAACCGGTGAACTCTTAAAGGGATATTCCACCCATAGGTGAAATTTAGTCTCTGGCCATACTCCACAGAGTTAGATAAGTGGGACAAAAGAAGTTTGTTACCAGCCCAGTCATTCTCCTAATCTGGCAGTATTCTGTTAGCTTTAGCTTAACAAAAACAATGTAAGTGAATGGTTACTGCTAGAAATTCTCATGAAAGTCACGATAATGACCCAATAATGATCCTAATTTTTCCATTGTAGTCCTCTGGTCAGGTGTGGCCTGCACCTCTCTCATTTTGGAGGAATTCCCATTGCATAAAGATGTTGTCTTCCTCATTCCACATACAGAATTCTGTGAAACACTTGTGGCCTTAAGGATTGGCTATTTATTTATTAAATGATCAATAAGATGTGATGTTCCATATAAATATGAAATATCAATCTGATTGGTCTTTGAATCTTTTATTTAATATTCCTTTAGGTTCTTTGACTTCTTCAAGGGACACACACACTTCATATTAATTCAGGCAGAGTCAAGAATACATGCTGGTGAAGGTTCCCAGTCATCCAGGTCATGGTAATCCAAAGGGTTCAAATGAAGTCAATTAGACTTCTTTGGTTTATTGAAGATGTTTCGGAGGAGAAGCAAAACGTCTTCAAGAAACCAAAGAAGTCCAGTTGCCTTCATTTGAACCCTTTGGAATAGTCAAGAAATATAGTTATAAAAATTATTTTAATACTATTTTCCTAAACTAAATGATTGTACATGACAAAGTATGAATTAAATGATGGTTGCATAGATAACAGGTGATGAATGAAATGATGGAATGGAAGCTAGATGTTTTAATAAAACCTTTCTCAAGTATCTGAGAGAGCTTGTGGAGTCTGGGTTGTAAAATCAATTTGGCTGTATGGTTTGATAAGCTAAAGATTTGTTTATAAAACCATTCGGCGCAATTTGTGCCGCTCTACACACCCTTGTGTGAATATCCCCAAGCGATCCAGGGGGTCAGGAGGTCGAGATGGACACTGCTGATGGCGTGGACTTCTGGTATGGCAGCCTGAAGGCAGCTCAGAATATGACCCTTCTAGTCTGGGTTATCTTCAGGTGACGTATATAGAAGCTGGAGTGTCTATTTTGCATCTGTTTGGTGGCTCTTCAAAGAGCCGTTGTGTCTGAAATCACTCGCAAGTGTTGCAGGGAGGCTTTGACCTTAAGGACAAAAGATAGGATGGTCTCAAAATGCTTGTTCACCCAACTGACCTTATCAAGGGACAGGCGAAGACTGACTAGATCAGGAAGTGATTCCTGTTTTTATTAACTTTGTTTATAAACTTGGACAAACCAGAGTTTTACATGTTTAAGAGGGCGTTAACAAAGAAATCACACCTTAACTCAGATACTCAGAGAGGTCAACCTTAGTGTGAAGCGAGAATGTTTTTACACATTTATGTGAAATGAATGTTGAACCTTAATATTAATTTTATGATATATGAGTATACTGATAGATTAACTTGTTAAATCAACAAATACTGATCTGGTGTAGTTGAAGATCTGAAATGAATCATTACAGGAAAAATGTTCATTTTAACACATCATTGATTAATGCACACATTATTCAAACACTTTGGGATTTAACAAGAGATTATTATATGACACTTATGCAATTATCACGTTTTAATAAGTCGTTTATGATTCAAGGAAGATGAACTTTATTCAGAGGGAGAGTGAAAAAGTCTTGTTTTCTGCATGACTTTTGTTCCAGCCACACAAACGAGAACCATTTTTCTTGCATTAGAAATGTGACACACTCATACTATGGCAGTGAAAACTCAGTGCAGCTCACACATTTGTGTTTACAAAAGTAGAGGACTTTGGGGGGTGTTGTGTCATGTCTTTGTGCCTTACAGCAGCTGAGCTTTGTCGTGATGTAGTCCCAAGGCTAAATCGGCTCCTGTAGTTCCGTTGTGTTACTTATTATTGTTTGAATACTGTAAAGCATTCAAACTATAGTGATCCTGTTTCTCTTTATAGTTAGTAGTTTATTATTCTGCTTCCGTACGTTTTTTGGCATTTAACTACTTCCACAATTCTTCAACTATTTACACAATTTTGGTATCAAAACGTTCAGCTTGTTCAGCTTATGCCGGCAATAAATTTTGGTATTAAAGTGTTTTATACGTTTTGAGATATTCAGCTTTTTCTGCAATTTTTGGTCCCATTGAAATGAATGGGATTGCTCAATTTTCAGCTAAATCCTATCACTTTTTTGAACTCTTACTCTAATAGGTTAGCTTTAACCTAGAGACTTCATTCAAGTTTCAACAAACTCACAAGACTTTCAGTCATTACTGGTTAAAAAATCTTTTACATATCTATTACAGTTTTTCTAAAATCACAGGTAGAAGTTGAGGTACGGCTTGAGATTTTCAGAAAAAAATCACAAAAATTATAATGGGCAGAGATAGGAGCAATGACCCTCCTTTGCTCCATTTCTGGCATTGTCCTGAGAAAACCATAAGTCCAGTTGAAATGAGACGCACACGGGCTTGCAGCTAACGGGTATACCTTCGTTTTGAGCTATAAATCATGAATGTACTCCAAACATTGTGGTCGTACGGTTCATTTGTTTGAGAATATTTAATTTAAAAAAATGTCTCTCACCACTCTAAACTGAAAATTCCGCACTCTAACTTTTGACCTTCACATTTTCTGGAAACAACTCTTTCCAACACCCAGACCGTTTGGAGTACCGAAACAGATTATATCTCAAAAAGTAGGAATTTTTGTCAGCTTTTCAGAATGGGTTTCATTTTATTTGTAAGTGTTATGGTTCTTTCGCTACAAGGCTCAGAAAGAGGAGAGACCCAACTTTTCCCTCATTGAAACCCATGTTAAAGGAACAGAGATTTTGTCCTCCGATCGGCTTCAGACAGCTGAAATGTTCTCGTCATAGCTTCTAGATAATTCATGTTAGGCACATAAAAATTCACACAGATGACCATCAAAGCCTTCTGCCACTCACACTTTTTGAGTTTTTCAAATTGGTGAAGTACTTTTCTAATGGTGATGAGAAGTTTGACAGGTCCAATTTCACTTCTGAAGGACAGATTTAAAGGCTTCTCATTAACAGGGGTACAGCTGCAGGCCTCCTACAGCCGGGGGAAAAGGTGGGAAAACAGTGTTGCTCTCTGATTGGTTGAGTGTTCAACCATTTTCTGTCCAAGCAGGATCGAGCACCCACACATATTATACATCAAATCGACCAGCTTGGTCTCAGGTATCTTGTATTCAATTTTAAATGCGTTATCCGTTACCATGGTAAATCAAGTGCATAAGGACATCCCCAAACAAGTCTCACTGAAATGAATGTGAAAAGCCTAATACTAAACCTATAACATACTGCTGTTTCTTATCTTTCTGAGCTCTATACACTTAAAACTAGCAGCATAGCTGACATTTTAACACTAGTCAGAAGGCAGGAACTGCCCCCTCCTCCTTCGCTGCTCTCTCACTGGCTGAGACATTTTAGGCACAACTGTATCAACATACTTTAATATAGAAATGTTATTTAAAGTTTAAGTCATGTGATATTGTACATTGCTTTATTAATGCAGACTCCTGTCATCTGTTACTATGGCAACACAAGGAACTACAAATCACTTTAACCAAGTCTCATAGGAATGAATATAAAAAGCTGAATATTGAGCCACTAACAGACTTCTGTTTTTGATCTTTTTGAACTATCTGTACTTAAAACTAGAAACAAGTTAAATATGATTGACCGTCAGAAGGTGGGAAAGTGCCCCGCTCCCTTCCAGCTCCCTGATTGGTTGAGAGAGGTCAATCATCTTCTGGCTAAATGGACTTACACACCCACACATGTGATACATCAAATCGATTAGCTTGGCCTAAGGAATCCATCCATCCACAAATAAATCCATCCATGCTTCTATCCATTCATCCATCCATCCATCCATTCATCCATCCATCCATCCATCCATCCAATAAACCATCTAACATCCATCCAACAGTCCATTTATCATTTCATTCATCCAACAATTCATCAATTCCATACGAAGTCTGAACATATGTTAATCTATCAGTTTCAGATATCAGTAAATGTTTCTAAATTCACAGTTCAGCCAATTGTAAAAATTTACCTATTAAAACTATTCTCATTCAAATGCCAGCTGTTTAAACATTTCAACTTTTGAGTTTTTAATCAATGTTCAAAGATTTAAGTTTTCTGCTGTTTAGTATTTTTTTGTCCATTCTCCACCTATATTCTGAGCTTTATTACACTTGTTGGTAATTTTTGCTTCTAAATCTGTAAATACATTCAGCTCATTTTGACAGTTTAGCTTAGTTTCAGCTTCACTTCAGCTATTCAGCTAGCCTAGTGAACTAGACCAAATTCTTGCTTTGCAAAGTTTGGTCTAGGCATGCTCCATTGGAACGTCTGCAGCTCCTACCAGGACTCTGGCTAGCCAATCACAGCTCTCTAGAGGGGTTCCAAACACATAAAGAGCTGTGATTGGTCCATAATGGTGGGCCAATCATAGTGCTCTATCTGCTTAGTGAACAAATCACAGAGCTTTATCCGCTTTGTGGGCCAATCAGGGCACTCTATATGCCTGGTGGGTGGGATGATGCAGCAGAGTGAAACAAGAGTAAGTCACATTCATTGTCCAGTGGAATGCAGAGATCATTTGAAAGACAACGGTAGAACCCGCCCCACAACCGAGAGCCGTCAATGGAGCGTGGCCAGACTAAATAATACATTTATTTAGTCTGGCTTGCCAGGCTACTATTCAGCAGCTTCAGCTATCGGTTTCCAAATTTAGCATATGCTGCTAATTTCACAGTTCAGCTAAATGTAAATATTAAACTGTCAAACTTGTTCTACTGAAATAACAAGTGTTTAGACATTTTAGCTGTCCAGATTTTTATACAATGTTCATAGATTTCAGTTTTCTAGGATTATTTTTCTCTGTTATTCACTTACTTTCTGTGCTTTACTTGGTTGGTGCTTTTTGCTTCTACATCTTTCAATACATTCAGCTCATTTTGACAGTTTTGCTTAGTTTCCGCTTCAGTTCAGCTATTAAGCTGATTCAGCGAACAGTTAAAGCTATCCAGCACTCAAACAGCATTTCTGCAAGAAATGCAATTTATCTAGTTTTCCTTTGCAGTCGATGTGATTATTAAGGTCACTAAAAAAATAGGATCACTGTTGAGTCATTTTTTTTGCCTTCGTCACACGAAATGCTAGCTGTTACCATTCATTTACACTGTTTATGCTAAGCTAAAGCTAACACATTACTGCCAGATAGGAGAATGACCGGGCTGGTTAAAAATGCTTTTTTCCACTTATTTATTCATGATTTACCACAGTTTAACTCATTTACTGCCATTGATGACTAAAGTCGTAAATTGTATTTTTTTACGGAGCAAATGTCGGTACGAGCCACCGCACTGTGAGATTTAACATCACGTCTTTAAAGCTGATCTTCATCCACGTACGTCACACTTCACGTGATCAGGAAGCAGAAAATCCATGTGCTAGGAGATCGCTTTGGGCCGCTGCTGTGAAAAAAGTGAGGCGCGAACCAGAAAAGCTTCTACCGATCACAATTCAAGAACAAATGATGAAAAATGCTCGAAACGTGCGGATTCTTCCTGATGTAAGAAGTGAGTCTACTCTTTCTTTTGGTAGTTTTGGTGTTTACATCGTTGTAAAGCACAATGTTCTGTGACTCTCCAAAAACAGTAAAAATGCTCAAAAAAGCTGGGAGCCAGGGGTTTTACTGATCAGGAAACTGCTGGCAGTGAATGAGTTAATGGATGTTAAATAAATCACACTAAAAGCGATGTTAGTTGAATGTTCTTTAACAACACATTTTGTTTTACTCACACTGTTAACCAAATACCAAAATATTAGATTTTTCCCCAAAGAATCCATGTTTTTTGTTGCTCAGTGGTTTGTGCTTGATCTGCTCTGTTGGTGCATTATATTTCAAATCAGAAGTCAAACTTTCAGAGTTTCTTTTTAGAAGAATCCACTTGAACTTCGAAAGTTGGAGATCCAAGTCTCAACCTCAAAATCTACGGCTGCCTCAAGCAACAGTAATGTTTTTATTTTCCCTGTCTTTGTTTTATAACTCATGAATAAAGTCCCACACAGACAGTACACATATCTGCACATCCTCCACTGGACTACCTTCATGCTGATTATCTGGTAGGAACATCTGATGTGGTTCTTCACCTCCATCAGACTCCAGAACACCCAGGCTGCAGCCCTGAAGTGCTTCGTGTCATGTCCTTGCAGGTCGCTGTGTTAATATAGATCTGGATGCTATGTCAGTGTCTATCAGTTCTGAAGTTGATCAATCTAGAGCCAACAAACAGGTGATCAGGTGATCAAGGAAAGATTGTTTACATTTGATCTGACCACTTCCTGCCTCCTGGCTCCGCCTGTCACACCTGAGTCATGTAAAAGTGAGATGTCATGTGACACAGACAGACAGGATCTGATGTAGGAACTGGGCTGACTGGAGACAGGCTATCATAAAAAACAACAATAAGGGTCACATGAAAACATAGTATTGCTACAGAGAAAGACATGATTGTGTGAATACAATTATTAAAGAGCAAGTCACCCCCAAATCAACTTTTTTCTTCCTGATAATCTATATAAACGAGTGTCTAATTGTGCTGTAGACATGTGCAGTCAATAATTTGGCACTTTAGTGCATCTTAGTTAAAATTTAAATATTCTGCTTAAAACTATCAGTGTTGTGTAGTTGTCAGGTAAAAACCTGCACTACATTTGAATTTAAATCTGCTATCGCTATTGGCTAAGAGATACACTATGACGTTAGCTGGGACATTATGATGTCACAATGTCGTTGTGAGCCTGCATGTGTGTGTATTTGTTAGTGGCTCCACCCTCTCAGTCTGCTAGGCAACAGCATTTGCTGCATTTTTCAAACAGGAAGTGGAAGAGGAGTAAGACTCTGGTAGGGGGTGACTTGCTCTTTAAAGTCTTGCTGGGATTCTGATTTGCAACTGGAGCACGTCTAAGCCGAGGGTGGCATCATTCCCAGATCTGAGTTTGACCACTTAGGTGCTTGATGCAGCAGAGCTCACATCTGGACTGCAGCAGAAACAAACTCAAACTGAGTTTGATCTGGATGTGAAACTAGAGAAGATACCCCCGGTCTCTTTGCATCCAATGTAACTTTACACAAATGCTAAATAACTATTGTTTGAAAAAATTAACAGGGCAGCAGTAGCTCAGGAGGTGGAGCAGGTTGTCCAGTAATTGGAAGGTTGCAGGTTCGATGCTGGGTCCCGACAGAGAATTCTGCTGTAGTGTCCTTGGGCAAGACACGTAACCCTCCCTGCATGCTGGCGGTGGTTGAAGTGAGCCTCGCCTCTGTCAGTGTTCCCCAGGGTAGCTGTGGGTGAATGTGTGTGTGATTGGATGAATGATACACTGCAGTGTAAAGCGCTTTGGAGTCCTCAGACTCTGAAAGGTGCTACAAGTGTGGGTCATTTATCATAACCAGCTCAGTGGCCTAGTGGTAGTGTCCACCCTGAGATTGGGGTTCAAATCCCCGTCGGGTCATGCCAAAGACTTTAAAAATTGGACCTAATGCCTCCTTGCTATTACACTCAGCTTTAAGGGGTTGGATTGAGATGGTAAAACCAACAAATAGTTCCCGAGCACAGCCACAGCTCACCGCTCCCCACGGGGATGGGACAAATGCGGAGATGAATTTCACCAGTGTGTGATGACTAATGGGACTTTAACTTATTACAGCTCACACCCACCTGGTGACAACATTTTCAGTTTTAGTACGCTGTCTAAATCTGTCTGCCCCCGTTAACACATGAATATTTTGGCCTTATGGTGGACTCTGTCTTCTAAACTAAAACAAACATGTTCCATCACAAAAGGCGAGGATGCAGAGATCCAGAATCAATCTGCTGTTAGGTTTGTCTGCACACAGAAAAGGCTAAATGCAGTAGAAATCTGTTTAGATTGTGTGTGTTTATGTTGTTTTTGAATGGATGCCATGTTTTGGGGGTGGTTGGTAATTTCCAGAGTGCTTAATGTGACGGCTGATGTGCTTTATACTGTAGCTCTTCTCTCTGTATTGAGAGCATCATTTTTAGCAGATGGGAGAGTTTAGATTTATCTCTGAAATGCAGCCAAAAAACTCTTATTTATTATTTTTCAAACAGTAACTGAAAGTAAAAGGAAACGGGCTTTTTCACATTTCTACAATTGTTTGAAACAAAATTTTTATTCCAATGAACAAACATCAAAAGCCGCCTAAACTAGTGAAACAGTCATGTCGCTGAAGTCGCTCCCCGGCGCGCGCTGAAAGCGCAGATTGGGATAAGCCCGCTCGTTAAACAGGTAGTTGATTAAAGCTGCTCACCGATGGTCGTGATCACAGTGATGGCGAAGTAGAAGGAGCCGGAGAACCTCCACTGGACCCCGGCTTTGTGCGGTTTGAGCTGCAGGATGACGTGCTCCAGCTCCTCGAAGTTCGCTTTGGTCAAGTTAAATTTGCGCATGAGTTCGTACTTCCTGACGTCCAGCTTCCTCTTGTGGCTCTTCTCTTGCCTGGACTCCAGGGTCTGGAAGACGGCCGCTCCGACCACCAGGTAGGTGAGGATGCTGATGATGAGGGCCAGCGTCCTGGCGTTCTGTCTCTTCATGGTGTCTCGGAGGGAGCCGCGGCACTCTGCGACCTTCTCCTGACGCACTCCGGATCCAACAGAGGAGACTTTTGGAGATGGAGCTGCACCACCCCCACATCACAGTTGGGTTGCTTCTGTAGGCTATTTGGACTATTTGTCACCGGGTTATATTTAGATGCTGCAGAAAAGACACGCAGGGCAATCCCACAGACTTATAAGAGGCAGCTCGTCGGAATATGGGGCTCCTCTTTCCGAGGGGTTGGTTCTCTCACCCCATCCTCTCTGAGGTGCTTGCCTGGGGGAGAAAATCAGCTTGCTGCAAAAGTCCACCACAGATAACTTGTTCAGCAGCTTCCACCCTGTCATCCTTTCACTTTGCAAACTTAGGAGGAAATCCTTGAAGCAATGAGCTAGACTAACCTCTGTCAGCGAAGATGCCGGGTTTGGTGCTTCAGTTGTCTGAAGGGTTCATTCTCCAGATGTTTCTGCTCCTGTCACAGATGTTCAAGATCAGGCCACTTCAGAGCAGCCCAGTGTTTGGTTCTGATCCATTCTTGGTGTTCTGAGGACCCATTTGAGATGGAGACCAAGGTCTCGGACTCTGGGGAGCACGTTTGTCTCCAGAAGGTCATGAGATTGAGCCCTGAACACATTCAGGGCTCCTTGGTCCAAATGTCAGGTGTGCATCTCTATCTTTTATCCTCTGTCCCTCAGGTGAGTCCTGCATCTTGATTGGTGACCAACAACCAGGTTTACTGATGATTGGTCCCTTGAGGCTCTTATTCTAGAAGGTGTGATAGCTGTCAGTCAAGCTGAGCCCCTGTGAGGTCAGCCTGTCACTATTTTAGCTCCGCCCAGTAAGGAAATTCCAAAAACCTGCGCGCATGTGTGTATGTGTGTGGCTTTTGTTGTGGTGGATTAGCTCTATATGCTCAGAACTGAAGCAGAACTTGCGTTTTGTTTCATCCTAACTGAATTATGTCCTTCTGCATCCTCTGATATTTGTTTACATCTGATGTTAAAAGAAGTGCAGCAGCTGAATTTGAATTGAAACATATGAATTGAATGTTCGGTTCAGTTACTGATTCTGGATCAGCTGTGGGTTCATGTCTGGTTGGAGGATCTGTTGAAGGAGAGCCTGAAAACCACAAAGTTAAAGGAAAGAGCGAATCTGATCAATGAATTAACCAAAGTATTAATTATTAACACTTTGTGTCTTGTTCTGCAGACTTTGGGCTTTTATTTAACCAGATTATTATTTCTATAAGTATATTTAAAACATTTGAAAAACAGAAAGCTGTATTATTTTACACATGGTGCAACTTTAAAAGGTGAAATATTGAAATACAGGTTCCTGGGCTCTCCTCCTACAACAACATGTATGAGGCAGCAGTAGCTCAGGTGGTAGAGCGGGTTGATTCCAGCTCCTGCCAGGGGTATCCTGCTGTTGTGTCCTTGGGCAAGACACTTCACCCAACTTGCCTGTTTTAGTGGTGGTCAGAGGGGCCGACGGTGCCAAATGGCAGCCTCGCCTCTGTCAGACCTCCCCAGGGCGGCTGTGGCTACAAGTAGCTTACCATCACTAGCAGTGTGTGAATGTGAGAGTGTGCGAAAGCATCTTTGGGTTTCTAGAAAAGCGCTATATAAGTTCAATGCATTATTATTATTATGTATGTGTCTGAAGGGCTCCTGTATGTATGAATGAGTTTGTCCCTGTGAAAGATGGTGACTTGTCCAGGTGGGACCTGACTTGTGGTCCCATGGAGACAGGAACCAGCTTCCCAGGATCAAGATAGGAAATATGGAATCTTATTTGTTGTTGTTTATGTTGAGAACATAAAAACTAAATATTTCAGGTTAATTCACTCGATGCTTCATTAGGTACACCTCACCTCACCAGTCACCTCCTTAATTCTTCATGAAATAGATCAGCACATGTTCCTCTGAGGTTCTGGTCCATACTGACACAACAGCTCCATCAATGAGGAGAGCCTCCCGTTTCACCACATCCCAAAGGTTCTGGTGACTATGGAGGTTGTTGATGCCCAGTGAACTCATGGTCATGTTCTAGAAACCAGTTAGAGATGATCTGAGCTTTGTGACATGATCCTGCTGGAAGTAGCCATCAGAAGATGGGTCCATGTGGTCATAAAGGGATGGACATGGTCAGCAACAACACTCAGATATGCTGTGGTGTTTAAACCAGGTTCGGGGGGACTGGGGGGGTACACAGTGTGACCAGAACACCTCCACCACCACAGCAGCTGCCTGAACCTCGAATCTTCTTTCTTCTTCTCTCTGATTCTCAGTTTTAACTTCAACAAGTCATCTAGAGGAGTAAATGATGCTATCAGATTGGCTGATTAGATATCTGTGTAAAGAAGCAGCGTGTACCTAAAGGTAAAGATCAAAGATCATAAATCAGACAAAGCATCTTTAGATCATTTTAATTTCAGTGGACATGGCTCAGTCAGGAGGAACCTGCTGTGAAGAATAAAACAAAGAACCATTTCTTACTGTAGTTTTATTTCCTACTTGTAGTTTCGTTCTGTGACGACATCATCAACAGATACCAAAGATCGTAAATTCAACTTTGAGAAAAGAAAACGTCGGCTGCTTCCTGTGATTCTCGACAGCCCATGACACGTCTGAAACATTTAGTGTTTTAGTGAAAAACAAACAAGATAAACTTTGATAATTTACGTTTCGATAATTTAAGTTGTTTGACGCGTTTCCCTACCAGCTCTGCTTAAATATTACAGCCAGTGGCACACACGCACCTATGCCGCCATCTAGATTAATGAGAATAAACAGCACATGTGAAATGTTTTACAACAAAAATAAGAATAACCAGTGTTTCCCCCAGCATGGCGGTTCTGTCATGCAGACCCAGACCAGCTGTTTCAGGCTCTTTAACATCACACATGGCTGTCATCGTTATGTTTCTCTTCAAATAAAATGTGCTGAGCTCATCCTTCATGAGGTATTTGGAGATCTTCAGGTGTTGGGTCGCTACAAGGCCTCAAACTCATCAATCCTCTGCTTGGTGTTCCCCAGACGGATCTGACGGAGGGTCTTGTACTTGTCTCTTCCGGCCCGGACGTTCTCAGCATGCAGCATGTCGTACTGGGTCTTCCTGGTGTCGTCTCGGGCGTGTGCCAGGTCTGAGCTCAGGTCCTGTGAAGGATTCAGCCATAAAATCATCAGCCATGGTTTTGCATGACTCTGGTTGGGTCTTTCCCTAAAAGAACCCTTAACCCTCTCAGGCTCAAAGTAAGTTTTGATAAAAGGACGAACAACTAAGTCCTTCAGGGGGTACTTCTGAGTTAAAAAATGATAAATGACCCGCACTTGTATAGCGCCTCTCAGAGTAAGGACTCCAAAGCGCTTTACACTACAGTGTATCATTCATCCATTCACACACACACACATTCACACACTGATGGTGATGAGCTACGGTGTAGCCACAACTGCCCTGGGGCGCACTGACAGAGGCGTATCGCGTCAGACCCGTGCCACAACCCGTGCACGCGCATTGGGTCCACAGCGCGCGCGTGAACGGGACTCGCGAGCGAAAATATACATGGCGAGAGGTCATTTGTGCACTGAGAGGGAGCAAACTGTGTCTGTGAGCGCACAAGGATGTGCACAAGTGACAAACCTGCGTGCGCGCGTTGCCAATGAGCACACGGCAGAGGAAAACGTGCGCGCGCGGCAGCCTCTGCGCGCTCGGCAGCCTCTGCGCGCTCGGTTTCTAATTCCGCTCGCTCGGCTGTGAGGAGTTTTGGCACTCTGGAGGCGTGGCCTGTGGCAGATCTTCCCTGTCCTCTGATTGGTTAGTTTACCCCGCATTTTACTCTCTAGCTATCTATATAAAAAAATCTGAGATTCAGCAGTTGCTGTCATAGCTCAGCTGGGAGAGCGGGTGACTCTCACTCTGGAGGATCCAGGTTTGAGTCCGGCCAAGGAACATAGAGTTGATGTCATGATATTCTTTCCTAATTCCTGTGATATTATTTTACAGTTGTGACCGTTCAACTGTCATTAAACGTCCGAATGTTTGCTGGGCAGTGTTTTAAAAAGTGCACATAAGCTAGTGCACAAATGACCTCTCGCCATGTATATGTTCGCTCGCGAGTCCCGTTCACACTCGCGCTGTGGACCCAATGCGCGTGCACGTGTTGTGGCACGCTTTAAACGCCAAAGAGGCGAGGCTGCCGAGCACAGGCGCCACCGGTCCCTCTGACCACCACCAGCAGGCAAGGTGGGTTAAGTGTCTTGCCCAAGGACACAAAAGCAGAATTCTCTGTCCGGAGCCGGGATCGAACCTGCAACCTTCTGATTACTGGACAACCCACTCAACCTGTTGAGCTACTGCTGAAAAAAATGCTCATGAAATACATATGTGGAGTAACCAGGTAGATAGGTTTTAACTGTTGCAAATCTCCCAACGCCTGCCTCCAGAGGGTTAAGAAATGGGAGAGTTTGTTTAGATTTAGAGCAGCAAATATGTTAACTAAGAATTAAAAAAGTCTGGCTTTGCTTTAATAAAACATTTTCTTTAACTTCCTCTGCAATCTTAGTGGGAAAAGGAGATAAACCTGATCATTTATCTGTTATATACTGTTAGAGACGTGTAACTAAAGCAGCAGAAGGGTGTTTGTAGCGTTCCGAGCACAACTGAAACACACTCACACCTACAGCCAGTTTAGAAGCACCGTTTAACCTAACAGGCATATTTCTGGACTGTGGGAGGAAGTCAGAGTAGCAGGGGGAAAAAAACAAACAAATCCCACGCAGACACTATGAGAATATGCAAACTGCTCTGAGAAACGCCCCGGCTGGGATTCAAACGTGTGACGCTACAATCCACCCCCCGCAATCAGGTACTTTATTGTCAGAAAGGGGTTTTGTTTCTTTACAATAAACTAGAAAATGTTTGAACCAGCAACATCAGCTGAAATGAGAAACTGAATAACAGCAAAGCAGTTGCTGGTGGCTCATTAGGGTCACCGTGGTGACCACATGCCTGTGCCCGGAAGCAAACCTAGCAAGAGACCAACAGGAAGTGGTTCTGAGGAGGATCTGGTGAGTTAGAAACACTTCACTTCCTGTTTTGAGAAGAATATTTAGAGCTAAATATGACCGTGTTCTCTAGCTGCACTCTCTAATCCAATGGCAGATCTAGGATTTTTCTGAGTACGGGGCCATCAAGGGGCCACAATATTTACAGGGGGGGGGGGGGGGCATATATCAGTCAAACATGCTATTTATTAGCACTGCTAGTGTTTGGAATTGGAATTTCATTCACCTACAGAAATGGTCCGCAAATGGCGGCCCATGGGCCACATCCGGCCCGCGAGCCCTCCCTTTGTGGCCCCCAAACCCTGCGTGCACCCCCCACCCCCACCCCCGATGGCCGACCAGGAGGTGTAGGATAGATAGAGCTGAGGAAAATAATCAAATAATCAATGCATGAGATGCGGGCATAAACAATTCTGCATCATAGAAGAGTACCATAATCAATTATAGTGGAATGTAGTTTTGTTATTTTAACGACGGCACCAGCGCAGCATCCACATCTGTCAGAGCGGTGTTCTCCACATTTACCGGGTAGGAAACTTTGGTCCGCCTTTACGTGGTACTGCAGGGCTGAGCGCTGGAGTTATAACCTGAGACCGAACCTGAAGCGAATCAGCCCGATCGGTTCTGTTGGATTTGGGCCATGAATTATGTTAACTGAGCGGGTTGTTGCGCGGCGCGCTCCGCTCGCTCGATCGGGGGGGGGGGGGGGGGGGGGGGCTCCTCCAAACACACATTATTTTTACAATTGAGTGCTGTGATGTCGGGAGGTCCGGTGTTGGGGAAGGAGCGGGGAGAGTGACGGTGGCTTCAGCGTAATCATCTGTCTCTTATTTAGGGACACGGAGAAGTTAAAAGGAGAGAGAAATAGAAGTTCTTGTTCCACTTTATTCTTTTGTTTCATGATGATGAACTGATTTTAAATTCGGCTTAAAGAGAAACTGGGAGGTAACTTTGGTTCATTTTAAGTTGCAGGGGATCTTGTTTTATATCTGCTCCTCCAGAGACAGCATGGACATGAGGGTCACATGGTGAGGGTCCCACAGGACAGGTTAGTGCAGTCACACAGCCGAGCTGGAGGGGGACAGGTGTTGTCCTGCTTTATATTGCAAGCTTGTGTGTTATCCCTCTTGCTTCTGGGTCTTTTTTTTGTGAGTGGCCCTCGGACCATTATAATTGAGGACCCCTGACCTACAGGACAGGGGCACTTCAGAGGGCCAGTCAGATTTCAGCAGGGGCCAATGCCCCTGTGACCTGTCCCTAGAACCGCCAATGCTCCAAATAAAACATTGGACAGTTTTTAAGCTAAAGCTCTGAGATGGATACCGAAGCCCTCTGAGCTCACCATCAGCTGTCTTTTCAGGCGCTCGTTCTTCTCGGCCTCTGTGAGTCGCTCCTCCTCCTGGCGGTGGTCGTAGATGCCCTGTGTCAGCAGCTCAGCACTGTAGGTGCTGTTATCTTCGCTGTGCTCATGGTCGCTCTCGCTGTCTGAGGAGGAGGAGGAAGAGGCAGCGGCAGGAGCTGAGTTAGGGGGACTCATCACACTTTGCAGCTCCTCCTTCGTCTTTAGGAGATTCTCCTCCACCTCAATAGCCTGGAACAAATGAGGAGATGTCAGGGTGGAGGGCAACTTCTTGCAGCATGCTTACATGCATAGCTCATGAGTTACCTTTTTATTAAATTATGAGTTATGACTCGAGCTTTACAGCTCTAGCATGGGTGGGACACTCACCTTGATGTGCCACGTCTCAGCCTCCTCTTCCTTTGCCTTCTTGGCCTCCTCCAGGACGGAGATCTTGGCGGTGTACTCGGCCAGCTCTGCAGCCTGTAGGAGAACAACACAGATCAAAACTCTGAGCCCAGAGCATATTTACCTTTTCACCCCTCAGACCCGTTTACAGGAAGTGATCTCATCATCTTATGAGTAAAGAAGGAAGAGAAAACCTGATATCCAAGTTTACGCAACAAAAAAACAACAATTTTCCCAGGTTACTCCCATTTGTTACATTTAAATGTTCAAAATATTATTTTTTAACTTTTTAAGCTAAGAACGGTCCTGTAACAGAATGAAATGACTGTTTTCCACCTAAAAGTCATTTCCCCCCTCTCCTCAGCAAGAACTAATCTGCATGAGATATTGCTCAAGGTCTCATGCTCTGCTTCTTAACTGTTTCCTTTCCAGCCCAAGAGTAGAATGAAGACAAAGGACTCTTTCTTTTTAATAAATCAAAGAACTCTATTTTAATAAGCTAATCAAACAAAGTGTTAGTCAATAAAAAATGTGAACCAATTCATGAAATGAAAATATTAATTACTTGATATTATAATCTTATAGAATATCATAAGTAATATAACTTTAAATGTTTCCACTAGAGACTTCCACTATGTTTATGTTTATGTATTTAGCAGACGCTTTTGTCCAAAGCGACTTACAAGTGATAATCGGCATGTTGCCCTTGAGGCTAACAACAACAATAACAACAACTTGACATCAATCATGGAGAGGAGGGAACAAGGAGTGGACAGTAGAGAGGGGGGACGGGTGCAGGGAGGGTGCTAGTTAAGAAGATGCTCTCTGAAGAGCAGGGTCTTCAGGAGATTCTTGAAAATTGAATAGGAAGCCACTGTTCTGGTAGTGATTGATAGGTCATTCCACATTTGTGGAACGATGCATGAGAAGAGTCTGGATTGTCCTGAGCGTGGTGTAGGCACTGCTAGCCGACGATCCTGATGTGACCGGAGCGGCCAGGCTGAGACGTAAGCCTTTGCAAAAGGATTCAGGTAGATGGGAGCCGTACCATCTCGGACTTTGTATGCTAGTGTTAGCAATTAGAATTTGATGCGTGCTGCTAGCGGTAGCCAGTGGAGCTCAATAAACAGAGGGTGCTCTTTTAGGCTGATTGAAGACCAGACGCGCCGCTGCAATCTGGACCATTTGAAGAGGTCTCACAGTACAGGCTGGAAGACCAGTTAGAAGGGCATTGCAGTAATCGAGGCGGGAGATGACAGTAGATTGCACCAGGAGCTGGGTGGCATGTTGTGTTAGGTATGGTCTGATCTTTCGTATGTTATACAGCGCAAAGCGGCATGAACGGGCAACAGAGGCAACATGATCTTTAAAGGTCAGGTGTTCATCAATCACAACACCCAGATTTCGAACTGCCTTTGAAGGAGCCAGAGATAGGAAGTCATTCTGGATTGAGATATTGTGCTGTATGGATGGTTTTGCTGGGATGACAAGTAGTTCAGTTACACGTAAGGTTAAGCCACATGACACATTGCTTTTACTGATCCAATCAGAATCTTCCAGATCTGATGGAGGCGTGGTTTTGGTGGTGCTTGGTAAAGCTGTCCCTTTTTGATTCGACCGTAAATCAAAACATCCAAATTATAAAACTATGCCCACATCATCTTAAACTACAGTTCAAAGCTTTCTAGAGAAGTTGTTGGAGCGGCCAATCCGTAACTTCCTCTTCAGCTGAAAGAACCAACGACAAGCTGGATAAATCTGTTGCTGTTCCACCAAGCAACGGTTCCTTTCAGAATAAAAGCTGAACTCACTGACCCTCAGGGTCCATCTGACACTGTCAACCAACTGTCGCTTTTTACCTGGAGACAATCCAAAGACTAGTCTGTCGTACTGCTGACGCTGTTTCATCGGCTCCGGTACCGAAGGGGGGGTCCGAGGACCTGGCATTCTGGATCTGTACGGAGGTCTCATCCTAAGGGTATGTGTGGAGCGACAAAATGGCGTCTCATGTGTTTATAAATCTCCTAACCAAAGATTAGCACGAAAACATCATCTTCACTCCCATCAGAACTAATCGTTTCTCCGGATTTGCTGGTTCTGAACAACATTCCACACTACACCATTCTCCGTCTCACTTCACCTTAGTTACACCATACATTTAGTGTTTAAAGTTAGTCCAGTTTTAATTAGTTTAGTAATAAATCTTTAAACTTTTAAAACTTGACTCTCTTTCTTTTGTCTCTGAGTTAATACGAAGTGGTTACATAATCCCTGCAATATAAAGTTCCAATCTTCTGGTTTAAGTTATCCAAAGATCCATAAGATTGATTTCATATTTACTATGGAATCTCACATTTTATGGTTCATTAAATAATATGTAAATTTAATCGTTACAGTCCAATAAAACTTTTGTTGGAGCTATTTATACTTTATTTGTGTTATTTTTGTGTAATTCTTTAAATTTGTGATTAGTTGACTTTGTATTTTTTGAAGCATTTATAAAGTTTATTTGTAGATTAATAGTTGTTTGGTTTGTAGTTCGTTTTGTTGTTTACCTTTGTAAGTCAGTCAGGAAAATTCACCGGGTCATTTTGTATAAGTAGGCACTGGTATAGGACCAGCATGCACTGGGGTGGGCGTACGTTTTTTTACCAGAGCAGGAAAAGCAGCAGGAAACAATGGAAAACAGGATCTGTTTTATTGCTTGCCAATCTGGAAAATA
Source organism: Nothobranchius furzeri (assembly GCF_043380555.1). Classification (NCBI taxonomy): domain Eukaryota; kingdom Metazoa; phylum Chordata; class Actinopteri; order Cyprinodontiformes; family Nothobranchiidae; genus Nothobranchius; species Nothobranchius furzeri. Next base: position 17,160,463 of record NC_091758.1, on the reverse strand, counting down.
AACCTTGAAGAAAACACAGCTTTCAAGTTTGGACTTTGAACTTATTCTGCCCGAAACGTTACCACAGTGCAGCAGTGGCTTTTAAAGTTGGAAAAATGAGGTGAGTTGACAAACAAAGGAACCACCACTACAACTTTTGATTTTGAATAGTTGGCACGGTAATATGAAATAGCTATAAAGCAGTTGTTTGTGTCTTGCTGAGAGCAGCAACGACTTTTTCATCACGCATTGGAGATCCTGACTCATGCTGAAGAATGTTGAAGCTGCAGCTAAAGCAGCTAATGTGTGTTTACAATTAATCAGGACTTGTTCACTTGTGCGCCGTACACTCACCAGCTGCTCCTGGCTCTTCATCTGCTCCTCGGCTTGCCTGGCCAGCTCCTCCTTGGCAATTATGGCCTCCATCCTCTCAGCCTCCAGCCGAGCAGCCTCCTGCTCCACCCTCCTCCTCTCCTCCTCCAGCCTCATGGCCCGCTCCAGCTGCTCCTGAAGCTCTGCAGGACCGAGTCGGCACACAGGAGAATCTGTTATGCTCTATGTGGTGCATTCAGGACGGGAACCTCTGATCTGCTTCGGTTTTGATGACTTTTCATTTCAAGTCTTGTTTCTTCTTTCAGCCACTTTGGAAAACTTTAAAAGCAACTGTCTGAAACTTTAACGGGTGTTTTAGTTTTATCTGTACAAACAAAAATGCATGCTGCCATGATTTCATATCACAGAACATTTCTCATTCATTAACAAATAAGTTTCTTTAGACATTTTTAGTTGGAACTATGTGATGGAAATGACCTTCACTAACAGCTAGAAACATTTTAATGTTCAGTGTTTTAGATGATGAGTGAGCAGCAGAGGGCAGTAGAGTTGTTTACTTTCAACCGTTTACAGCAGGGTTTCTCAACCTTTTTCAGCTAAACACCCCCCCAAGTCATGCTGAAATCCCTTACTGCCCTAGCCTGGCCTGCTAGGCACCTCCTCTGTTCAATTCTGCACAGAGGAAGAGTCTGGGAACTCTCCAATTCAAATAACACCACCCCTTGAGAATTCTAACCAAGCCAATCAGTGCTGAGTCTATCACACACCACAACGCCGTGTTTGCTGCGGCTCGTTCCTTTGTTCTAAATTATTTGAACATGTCTTTAAAAGTACAAGTAGAAGCGCTAAAAGCATTTCTTCTAAACAAAGATGTTTGCGCTGTCGCCAAACTCCCATTTTTACTACAGCTAAAAAAAACTACAGCGTCGCGGACGTCACACACAGCGATGCTCAGCTTCTCATAAACAACAAAGACAACAGCGGAGTTCGCTGCGGCTTTTTCCTCTGTTCTAAATGACTCAGATGTTCTTTACTACAACTAGAAATCTACCGCATCGTGCGGTACAGTCGGGATTTCCGTCTTTTTTCTGATTGGTCATTTTTTTAGCTGCCTAGTCCCGCCCCTCAAGTGCCTTTCTGCCTGTGAGTTACCAGACTTATCCTCTGTTCAGAATTAAACAGAGGACGAGTCTGGCAGGCCAGGCTATTACTGCCCACCAATGTCCCATGCAGAGAAACGGAAAGTTTTTTGATACAAAAACCATAATTAAAAATAAAAAAATTCAGCCTTGAGTTTGAAACAGCTTCATACAAATATGTCATAAAAAAAAGTATCATAAAAATTTTTTTTTGCTATTAGCAACAAGATATAGTAGCAAGCTAATAATCCTCGGTCCAGTAAATTCGAGCTTCAAGCAAACATACTGCTAATGCTACCTCTCTTAGAGGGTCTCTCTTTAATTACCTGAAAATAGTTCAGTTTCTTTGAAGCTTTGTCTGGATGCATTTTGGACAAGTGCTCCTTAAGCCGGGAGGGTTTCATCGCTTCGTTTTGTAAAACTTGTTCACAAAGCAGGCACATGAGGAGTTGTGGATTCGTGGGTGAAGGAATAAATCCATACCGAAGGTAGTCCACATTGTACTGTCAACACTTCTTTTTTTTTTTGAGCCATTGTCTGTTATGAATGTCCTGTATCGCTAGCGCCCACCATTAGCATCTCAGCGCCCCCTTCAGTTGCAAAAAACTTTCACCGCCCCCTTATATAGTCTGAATGCCCACTGGGGGGGCGCTACAGCCCCCGTTGAGAAACCCTGGTTTACAGGAACAATAAAAATGAACCTTTGGCATAAATAGAGCAAACATAAAATTATCCCATATCAGAAAAATAAAGAAGAACCTGGTGTATTTGTGACAGAGGAGGATCAAGTACAGGCCATCAAGGGGCCACAACATTAAAGCTGCTTTCCAGAGTTTTCTTCAGAAATGATGCATGATTTTTCAGAAATCCGTAAAAGTGATTATCTTTTCATGTACTGTGATAAAATGTAAGCAATACGTCTTTATTTTATTTTATTTTTGCTAAGCACGTCCCCTGCCCTGCAGAGCTCTATGCAATAGGAAACTGAGCGTCGACCAGAACTAACCAATAGCGTTAGACTACCACTTACTTGCTTCAAATTTAAGGAATACCTTGGCTGATGCAGAGTTGACGAATTTTTCATGGACAAGAAAGTCTTTAAAATATAAATATATGACAACACAACAGACATGAGAATAATACTTGTAAAACTGCGTTTTTTAGCTCCGTTTGTCGGCTAAGAAGCACATTTATAAACAAGAAACGTGAAGTCGCCATCTTAAAAAAATAGAGCGACATACTTTTTGTGTGATATGCTTGTCTGCCACTAGATGGTGTCATCAAATAAGAGAAATACTCCAGAAAGAGACTTGAATAGGGAGTCTATACATAGGAATCACAGGTCCCTTACTGCCAAAAAATTAACGGGAGTCTATAGAGGGAAAATGTTTTGATCCAGTTTGATATGCACCATGGATTTAACACATGATATCTGCAAACACATTTGATGCCAAGAAATAGCTCATTTTCAACAGGCAGCAAAATTAGTTTTAGCACTGGGAATCGATACTAACCGCAGTCCATTCCTCATCTATATGCGCTAGACATATTCTTTTACTATGTAAGATTCTCTTCAGAGTCCATTACACAAATTCATGATTGGCAAAAATTTACCCCGAGGTGAAGGATTGCTGCAATAGATGTAACCTCGCGCCTGCTAACCATATGCAAATGTTCTGGTCTTGTTCAAAATTAACCAACTTTTGGAAGCAAGTGTTCAACACATTTTCTATGGTTTTTCAATTGTCTATGGTCCCAGAGATATGCATAGCCCTATTTTGGACTGCCCTGGACAGCCCAGAATATGCCCCTCTGGGGAGGTGGCGGGTGATGGCGTTCACAACCCTTGTAGCCAGACGTCTCATTCTGCTCAACTGGAAGCAACCCCACCCGTCCACTCATAGCCAATGGCTTAAAGATGTACTAATACACATACAACTGGAAAAGATCAGATATTCCCTATCAGGTCGAGTAGGATTGTTTAAGAAAATCTGTCAACCATTTCTTGATCATTTGGACAGATCTGCGATCATGCAAAAAGAGAATGAACCAAGATGACCAGGATGGGCCAAAAAGGGGAAAAAAAAGGAAAAATAAAGAAAAAGAACCAGGAAAGAAAGATTGATATGGGCGTCTCCCCCACCCCCCTCCTTTTATTTTTTATTATTTTAATTTTTTTTATGCTTTGTTTTGTTTTGTTTAAGTATCTAGGGAAAGGAAAGTTATTAGTTAACTTACTGCAATTTGGACTGCACGATGCATCATTGGAGCAATGTGAATAATATGTGCAACAAATGTAAACTGTCATTTATGTGTTCTAAAGCAAAAAAAAAATCAATAAAAAAAAGATTTTAAAAAGTAGTTTTAGGTTTTGTGTGAAAACACGTGTAGGACTCCAAATGCTTGTCTCACCAAACTAACGTCATCGAACGAGGCACAGAGAAGAAAAATGTCTGTGAGTAGGGATGGTAGGGATGCAACAATACCACTTTTTCCCTCTGGGGAACGCCGGAGAGAACCGGAAGGGGAGGAGGGCCAAGTATTTGTCTCATTAGTGCCACTAGTGTCTGCACTTGGAATTGCACCCACATGTAATCTCAGGACAGGGGCACTTCAGAGGATCAGATTTCAGCAGGGGCCAATTCCCCTGTGGCCCCGCCTCTGATTCAGACTTAATGTGAGATGTGGTTCTTCTCACCTCTCTCTGCTCTCTTGGTCGTCTCTTCAAACTGGTTGAGCTTCATCATCAGCTCCTGCTTTTCTCTTTCCATCTGCTCTTTCTCCTTCTCAATGGCCTCCCTCCTCTTCTTCTCACTGTCCAGCTGATCTCTACAGGACACACACACGCACACACGCACACACACACACACACACACACACACACACACACACACACACACACACACACACACACACACACACACACACACACACACACACACACACACACACGCACACACACGCACACACGCACACACACGCACACACACACACGCACACACGCACACACACGCACACACACACACACACACACACACACACACACACACACACACACACACACACACAATAACTCCATTTCACCCTTGTCAGTCCACGTCCCTGACCTAAATTATGGGCATTCTTCATCTTGACCCACCTCTCCATCTTTTTCTGGAGCCTCTCCTGTTTGGCCTGAGCCTTCATCTGTTGAACCTCGATGGTGTCGGCCTTGCGACGGCGAATGTACTGGGCGTGGTTGCCCATGCAGAGCTGCAGGATGCCCTTGTTGACCCGGAGTCGAGGAGCGTAGAATACAAAGTCCTTCAATAACAAATGGAAAATAGCTTTGCTATGGTGGGTCTGTGATTTATAACATGCCAAATTCATACATTCATGCATAACAGGATTTGTTTTTACATTCATGGTAAATACCTACAGGAGCTTTCTTATCTATGGGCTTGATAACAAATTTCTTGTCATTGAAAGAAATGTTCCTGATTTCACTCCATGGAAACCCGATCTTTGGAGTGAGCCTGAAAAACAGAAAGGAGGCAATGAAAAGAGCACGAACGCACCAGTTTAACCCTTTAAAGCTACAGAGTTTTCCCTCTTTTGGGAATTTCGTGTAACATTTTAGAAATCCGTAAAAGTATTGTGATATTATGAAGGCAATACATCTTATTTTCTAAGCCTGTCCCTCGTCCCATAGAGCCCCATGCAATTTGAACTGAGGACCACTCAGCATTAACTAATAGTGTTCGACATCCGCTGACATTCAGACGTCAATCACAGAGCATGTGGGAGCATTTGAGGACGTCCCTAGACACATGCAGATTTGGAGACATTTCTCATGGACAAGTAACTCTTTAAAATGAAGGAATAAACAGCACAACGTGAACATATCTCTGTGTGCCGGCTAGAGCCGTGTGTTCACGAACGAGAGGCGTTGATTTAAAGGCACAGTCCGCAACTTTTACACCTTAAAATCAAGGTCAAAGAGATTTGATTTCATGAGTGACGTTACGCAGCAAGCCTAAAGAGGGCGACAGAGAGCATATAGCCACAAGGTTCAGGAATGTGTCTTTAATCCATAAATCTGGAAGTGCTGAGAATGACTTAAGGTGCAATACATGTGTCTGCTTCTAGATGAGGCCGCCAAATAAAAAAAAACTCCAGATTTCTGCTTTGCTATAGGTGAACCACTTGCTTGGTAGACCCCCATTGAGCCTCATATTGAAAATGATAAGTGCCTGTATTTATAAAGCGCCTTCCACAGTCCTATGACCCCCCCACCACCACAAGGAACCTTGCACCATAGTCAGTCATTCACCCCTTCACACACTGATGGTGATGGGCTCCATTGTAGCCAGAGCTTCCCTGGGCTCACTGACAGCCTGTCCTTCCGACCAGCAGGCAAGGAGGGGGAAGTGTCTTGCCCAAGGACATAAAAACTGCAACAGACTGAGTGGGGCTTAAACCTGCAACCCTATGGTGAAGGAGTGAGCACTTAATTCCTCTATCACATTCACACTGAAGAGGAGAGAAGGAAGAGTGGGGTCTAGTTGTTTTTAATTGTTTAGTTTCCCTCCACACAACAAAGCACGCAGTTATTTATTAGATCCTTTGTCTTTTTGACTTCATGATGTTGGTGAGGATTTACTCAGGCTGAGATTTAGACACAAACTAAAAATGATGATGCTTAATCTTCTGGCTTGTTATCGGCTCTCAGCTCAGAGTCAAAACGTCCACTGATGTAGTGAAAATCTGCTGGCTGACTAATACATGTCAGGATGGTTGTTACTCACTCTGGGACTCATCCAAATCCCAAACTCTCCAAAACTATGTCAAACTGGAACAATTAGTTCAATCCCCCAGTCTGTGTGTGTGTGTGTGTGTGTGTGTGTGTGTGTGTGTGTGCGTGCGTGCGTGCGTGCGTGCGTGCGTGCGTGCGTGTGTGTGTGTGTGTGTGTGTGTGTGTGTGTGTGTGTGTGTGTGCGTGCGTGCGTGCGTGCGTGCGTGCGTGTGTGTGTGTGTGTGTGTGTGTGTGTGTGTGCGCGTGTGTGTGTGTGTGTGTGTGTGTGTGTGTCAGGGGTAAACACATGCTGTAGTGGCATGGGTCAATGGCCCCCTATAAACATGATCCATGTGATCAGTTGTGTGATTTAAAGCTGGACTGGGGGGACAGGGAGGACAGCTGGGGTCGATGACTGAGGTTTGAGTGCCCTCGTGTCCACAGCTGTAGATGGTCAGGTCTGGGAGCATTCCATTTCTGTTACCTCAGCCATAACATAGTCTAGTATTGATGGAGGTGAGCTGAGTGTTTCACCTGTCCTCCTTGGCGTAGATGTTGAGCCCCAGAGCGTCCACACCCAGCCACAGATCAGTGCCCTTCTTGTTCTTAATCTCAAAGTAGTTGATCCCAAACATCTCCAGGTCCTGGGCGATCTTTAGGTACTCGACTATGGCCTCTTCCCTGTTCAGACAAAGGATCACAATGGGCTCCTGTTTGTGTTTGACCTCAGTGAGCACATATTCAGATTAATACCACAAACAGCTGATCAACAGTCCTGTAGAGACTTGATCTTGAGACATAAAGGCAGACAGAAGCTGGTTTGTGTAGAAATGTGTTTCAGGTAACCTTTTAGAAACGACAAAACTTGTGAAGAAATCCCAGTTTTCTGAATTTTCTCTTACTTGAGCATGGATCTGTGCTCCTCGTGCCAAACCTGGATCCTGTCTTCCCACTGATCCTTGGACAGCTTGTGTTGATCCAGCACTCTGAGAGGAGAGACAGGCTGTCAGGAAGCCACTCTTCTGAAAATGTGACCAGTCTGTGTCTACACACGGACTTCAGTCAAACACCAACGACTTCGTTTCTAGCAGAATTTAGCTCAGAAACTTTTTTGTTGGCTGATTTATGGAGATTTGGCTGAATGGATTAAAAGTTAGATTTTTCTGTTTGTGTAAAGAAAAACAAACAGATTCTACTTCTTAAAGTACCTCTACTTTTATATTTTATTTATGAGTAAGTGGACTTAAAGTGAAAGTGTGTATTTTTCCTGGCAATGGGGGGCAGTAGATATCTAAATCGCTGAAAGCAAGCAGTATTTTTGTGTTGGAGTAAGACATTAACAACAGATGCCCATTAAGGTCAAAAAGCCCTGGGGAGTGCTAACTTTAGCAAAATAACAAGCGTATCAGACTCCCTTTCATCACAGGGAACAAGTGAAGAGGTAAATATGTAGAACAACATTTAAGAATGACGAAAGTTTTGTAACCGTTTGTTACAAATCAGTAAATGCATTTTGTCCTCGTGGGCTCCCGTAGAAAGAAACATGGCATCTAATATGGCATCACCCAGAGACTTAGGGGTGTTTCTCAATGTCAAGGCACCTGGCCTTACGAGGCGATGTCTTGCGAGGCCAGGCTCCTTGCTTGTGAGGACACTGTCCTTCCTTAGTCAAAGAAAACGGTTACCGTAAATGGAACAGACTTGCATCTTGTGACCGCGGCTTCCACGGCAGTCCCGTAACGTCATGTGACACGAGAGATAAAGTTATATTTTTCACGTAGTAGTTTCAATTTAAATGTATAACGAGCCTTTTACTTTTTAAATTGTGTATATGTTTGTTAAATTAAATATGTAAGTGAGTTACTACCCGCTAGCCACAGAAGCTTCAACTAATAAGCAACTAACCGACCATAGATAACTTCTTTGGATCTAAAAAAAAACATTTCAAATGAGTTGACTCATTTTTAAACTTGAAATTTGCCCCTGAAGTAGCTGCCGGCTTCTGATCAGTCATCCTTTTGAAAATACTGCGGTGTATTCAGGATAATTTTTGACCAAGGCTAGGCTACAAGACACCTCTTGTGTATCCTTGCTAGCTAAACGGCTAACAAATGGAGAACACACGCCTCGGTAGAACATGAACATTGGAACACATCTTGGCGGCTCCTGATGACGTATCTCCTAGATAACCGGGGGGGGGCAAGACATCAAGGCGAGGTTCCTTGGCATTGAGAAACACCCTTGGACCCGCTCCTATGTATTTTAGACCTGATTTTTATGGTTATATGTTACGTACCCACCAATATTTTTCAACAACTGGGCATTATTTAATTCATTTTCAACAACATTTTGATGGATATTTCCAGAAATTAATGGTGAAAACTGCACATTGTCTCTTTAAAGTCAACTTTATTTATACATTTGCAGTGCTGTCTAGTAGGAATGAATGCCTTGCAAGTCGTTCTCTGGGGAAAGAAGCTCTAATGTGCCTGTTTGAGATTGGAGGAATCAGCTGGAGGAGAAAGTCGCTTCAGACGGCAGGATTTGGACTTTCATTTCCCTACATTTGGACATCTCGCCTCTGATTGGAGTTGGAAATGCTAACAGTTAGCTTCTGCTAGTCAAGACGTTCTTTGCTGCCTCCAGGCCGCTAAACCAACAACAGCCTTCCCTGTCATGAGTCAAAACTATCAACTTATAAATACTGGACAATTAATTTCCATAGACTCCAATAACACATTTTGAGGCCAAATGGGAAGTGGCCACCACCGCCATTTTGACCGTGTCACAGGTTCCGTCAAGCCCAGACAATTCCACAAAAGGGAAGAGAGGTGGAGCTGAGGGTTGGGCTGTAAGGCTGGGATCAACTGACGACACCCGGTCGAACTAGCTACAAGCTAACCTGAAGCTAACCCAAAGCTAATGCAGAGGTGGGAGCTAAGCTAACGGAGGTAGCAACCTAGCTACAACCGGAGTTAACTGTGCACACCAGAGCTTCTGAGTCAGTGATACGCCGGGCTGACCGCTGGGTAAAACCGGGTGGAACACAGAGGTCTCCCAAAAGCTGCTGAGAGGCCGGCAGCCCGCACAGCAGGCCGAAGCCGCGATCAGACAGAGATGCGCCGAGCTGCGGGAGGGGAGAACCGGATGGAAAACATCGGTCTCCCGAGAGCTCCACAAGCCGATAGTCGGAACCCAGCTCCACCAACATGTTATATTTCAACCCATTTTCTAAAGTGCAGCATTATGTTAAAGGCACTGGGTTTTACCCTATTACATTTAAATTTCATGGTTAAACAGTACATGTTAAAATCTAAGCTCAGCTCGGCAGTGACCTAAAATACATAAATATAATTTTACTTACCAAAAAAAATGAAGTGGAGACTCCTAAGCAATTAATGCCACAGCAAGTCATTTTGTCCAACAATTGCACAA
>NC_091758.1:16780803-16845803 GCF_043380555.1 Nothobranchius furzeri | reverse complement strand
ATGAACAGCAGTTAGAGATGGATCTGAAGGTGCTGTAAGAGATGGATCAAGATTGGGTATTTTCAGAAAAGGGTGAATTACACCGTTCTTTAAGTAAGCAGGGACCTGAACAGAAACCAGAGAAGCATTAATTATAGAGTACCAGGGACCAGTATAGGGACCAATGGACTGAAAAGCATTTTAAACGGAGAAGATAAACGGCTAAGATGTCGAGAAGGCATTCAGAAGTCTTCATAGTTAACTAGTTTGGCTGGCTCAGGTAAAGAAACAGGAGCAAAACTATCTACAATGATGGGCTGAGTTGGAGTTCAAGGTGTTATTAGACCCTCCCTCATTGTATGCTGGGTCTTCCTTTAGGTCTTCTCCCAGTTGGACGTACCTTGAAGGAGGGCATCCTAGCCATATGTCTGAGCCACCTCAACTGGCTCCTCTCAAGGTGGAAGAGCAGCAGTTGTTCTCCAAGCCCCTTCCAGATGGCCAAGCTTCTCATCCCATTTCTAAGGGAGAACACCCTTGTGGAGAAAACTCATTTTGGCCACTTGTATCCGCGATCTACTACCCAAAGCTTGTGACCATAGAGGAGGGTCTAAACGTAGATTGTAGACTACACCTAGAAATCCTGTTCATGAACGTAATGAACAGAATCTGTGATAAAGGACAGCTTTGGAAGAGTCTGGTTACTGCCCGCAATGCAGACCAAGCTCTGGCAGCAATCACACAGTGACAGAACAGCCCGTTTCAAGGGGCCTATCCCGAAGTACAACCTACAGGGTCCAGCGACATGGTCCACTGCCTTTCCCAAATCCACATATGTAGATTGGTTGGGCAAACTCCCATACACCCTGGAGGACCCCCCTAAGAGCATAGAGCTGCTCCAGTGTTCCACAGCTAGGACAAAAACCTGAATCCGAGGTTGTGTCTGTCAGGTGGGGTCTTGGACTCCTCTCTTCTCCTGGGACATCTTGTGATGCTACAACATCCCCGCCAGAGCTGGATTAATGCAACGGCAAAGTAGGCACATGCCTAGGGCCTGATTGGCTGGATGGGGCCCAGACAGAGGGACAAAATTAAAAATAAATAAATAAAAAATTAAATGTACAAATGTCCTATGATAGAATGTGTAGATAGGACTCCTAGCTACAGTTTATTTCAATATTTATTAACTAAAAATAGTGACAAAGTTTATCTTAACCATAGACTGTTACATTAGCTACGTCACAGGAGGGGGAGAAACGTCCTCCACTTATAATGATTGCTCAGAGTGAAGGGAGCTAGCATTGTCTCGTTACCCATCGTCTTCGTCACTGCCGCCGCTCCGCCCTCTCGGTCCGCCAGGCCACGCCTATTAATGTTGCAGTTTTTAAAATTGATACGTGGGTGGAGAAGGACTCTGAGGCACACTTGACCCGCTCTTTAATGCCAGCCCATGGCTGTAGCCTACAACTTGGGCGCCACCAAATTAAGGATGTCAGAGAAACGGTCAGTCAGAGCGGGACACAACAAAGCTAGCAGGTGTTTTTGAGTAGGCTAACCTTCACGATGCTTTCGAGTGCTGCAAAACGTAAAAAGAAAAAAATGAAGAGGAACAAAAGAAGAGACTGTCGGGCTATTCGGGCAGCCGTCCGACAGCTGTGAACCTGCTCAAGTTAGCAGAGCCAGAGGCCGGGCCCGAGCAAGACCCGGAGGAGACACGACCCAAAGACGCGGTGGAAGATGTGGCGGAAGACGCTGTAGCACCAACACCGTCAACATCAACGCAGTCACAGAAAGACGAACTGGAAGAACAGCAGCCAGCAAGAAGTGAGCCCAATATAGTCTTACAGCAGCCTGCTGCAACGAGGTAGCCTAGTGAACTAGACCAAATTCTAGCTTTGCAAAGTTTGGTCTAGGAACGCTCCACTGGAACCTCTGCAGCCCCAACAGCATTCTGGCTGGCCAATCACAGCTCTTTAGAGGGGTTTCAAACACATAAAGAGCTGTGATGGGCCAATCATAGTGCTCTTTCTGCTTAGTGAACAAATCACAGAGCTTTATCCGCTTTGTGGGCCAATCAGGGCACTCTTTATGCCTGGTGGGTGGGATGATGCAACAGAGTGAAACAAGAGTATGTCACATTCATTGTCCAGTGGAATGCGGAGATCATTTGAAAGACAACGGTAGAACCCGCCCCACAACCGAGAGCCGTCAATGGAGCGTTGCCAGACTAAATAATACATTTATTTAGTCTGGCTTGCCAGGTTAGCAACGAGGCTGAAGTAATCGGGAAACGGCTAAAGGGCCATTACACCCAATTTTGCTCTACTCTGACCATCTTTAATCTGCTCTAGCTCAAAACCTACAATAGCCACACTGTTCATACCTGTTCTAGATTATTCTACAATAATAGTAGATTGCATACAACCTTGTTTGGGATTTGTGAAACCTTTTCCTGATTTGTGAAACTTCAACAAACCCTGATTTATGCGTTTTTTCAGCATCTGGCAAACACTGGAACAGCTGTAGCTCAAGAAGTACAGCCCCTACACTGTTCAAACCTGTTCTACATTATTCTACTCTAATAGCAGATCAAATAAAACACAGCGTGGGACTCGTGAAACCTTTCCCTGATTTGTGAAACTTCAACAAAGCCTGATTTATGCGTTTTTTCAGCATCTGGCCAGCGATGGAACAGCGGTAGCTCAAAAACTACAACAGCCACACTGTTCAAACCTGTTCTAGATTATTCTGCAATATTAGCAGATTGCATGACTGCATTTTAATTATCAAATACAGTTGTTTAATGTTTTATGTCATCTTCTCTACAAAAATTTTGGGTAAAGGTCTTTCATTTTTATGGGATATCACTTAATGTAGCCTACGCATAAAAATCCTAACACATTTTTTTCATTTTCAAGTGGATTGAAGTGAGCCTTTGTGTTTAATAGTAGCAAGTGTTTTCATTATTACAGTATATTAAATTCACCACAATAAGAGTAGCTCATGTTCAACTCATGTTTACTCAAAAGCGAGTATCAATATTAAATCATTAGAATACACGTTTCATATGCATCCCATGAGAAAATTTTAAAATTCCTTAACATTTCTCACCTTACTATTCGAAGATGCATTAAAAGTACATCATACACACTTTAGCCAAATGAACGTCCATGTAGCTTCCAAAAGATATTCGTCAAGCGTGATCGTCTACTTCGCCGGAGGCCACACACAAATGTTTACTACCGTAACTGTTCGAACGTTTGCTCAACCTTCGTAATTCCAGTGGTTTCAGAAAGGTGACACTCCACGCTTTTCAGAGGTGCACGATACATTACAGTAGGTAATATGACAGAGTTCCTGCCTGAGGGACGGCCTGAGAGAACGCTGTTAGAACATTGGAGGAGCGGAGGAATTGTTTTGGAGGCGTATTTTCAAGATAGTCGGACTATCCGTGCTCGTTGACATGTGCTACTATGGAGCATGCGCAGACCAATTTTTTAAGTCTTTGTTGAAGTTTCACAAATCAGGGAAAGGTTTCACAAATCCCACACTGTGTTTTATTTCATCTGCTATTATTGTAGAATAATCTAGAACAAGTTTGAACAGTGTGGCTGTTGTAGTTTTTGAATTAGAGCAGATTAAAGATGGTCAGAGTAGAGAAAAATTGGGTGTAATGGCGCTTTAGCTGTTTCCCGAATCAGAAGCTATCTTCAGCCTTGTCCTGCTGCAAGGGTCAGCAGAGGCTGTCAGCAGGAGCCTCTAGACCCAGAAAGGGTGTTAACAAGCTACCCATATGATCCTGCAAAGTGGTACCAACCTGATGACAGGATGCGTGAGTACTTTGCACTAAACCACCCCTCTCAAAATATTGGATATTTTTCTGCATCACAGATGAAATCTTGAATTGCTTTACGCTCATTCAGGCTGTTATTGCCTCTGCTGAATCAGAAATTCAGTGTGGCTGGGCTCTCCCTTAGGGTGAGGGCCTCAGTCATCTGGTAAGGGGCTTGGAGGAGATCCGCTGCTCCTCCACATTAAAGCTTCTTTCCGGAGTCTTCCCCTTTCAGAAATGATGTATGATTTTTCAGAAATCCGTAAAAGTGATTATCTCATCATGTACTGTGATGAAATGTAAGTAATACATCTTTTTTTTCCCTAAGCACGCCCCCTGCCCCGCAGAGCTCCGTGCAATAGGAAACTGAGCGCCGACCAGAACTAACCAATAGCGTTAGACTACCGCTTACTTGCTTCAAATTTAAGGAATACCTCGGCTGATGCAGAGTTGATGAACTACAAGTAAGTCTCTAAGTATAAATATATGAAAATGAAAACACAAAATGACATGAGAGTAATACTCGTAAAACAACGTGTTTTAGCTCCGTTTGTCGGCTAAGAAGCACATTTATAAACAGAAACGTGAAGTCGCAATCTTAACCCTCCCACTGTCCTAATGGGTGTGACCCCGCGAGGAAAGTTGACCATTGAGCAGGGTTGATGGTTTATCCCTTGGGTCCACATGGCAGGGGTGAGGAGTGAGCACCACCTCACCCCTGCCATGTGGACCTCAAGGGATAAACCATCAACCCTGCTCAATGGTCAACTTTCCTCGCGGGGTCACCCATAAAAACAGTGGGAGGGTTATACAAACAGAGGAACAGTTTTTGTGTGATATGCTTGTCAGCCACTAGATGGTGCCATTGGATAAGAGAAATACTCCGGAAGGAAGCTTTAAGAGGAGCCAGTTGAGGTGGCTCGGCATCTCAAATCAAATCAAATCAAAGCTTTATTTATAAAGCGCCTTCCGCAACCCTGTCAGGAAGCCCAAGGCGCTGAACACTGTACAGTACAAAGTCAAATAAAGTGAATAAATCAGAAAATAAAAGCAATTCAAATTACAGATTACAAATTACAAAAAAGGTGAAACATTCTAGTAGAAGACAAATGTGTAAAACAAGGGAAAAATTGAACCAATGAAAACTGTGAGATAAAATCAACATAAATGACGGCCTAACTCAAATACATTCAGGGAACGCCAAGCGGAGGAGGTGTGTTTTTAGGCGGCTCTTGAAGACAGGCAGAGATGGGGACAGCCTAACTGAGGGTGGCAACTGGTTCCATAGTGACAGTGCTAGTACTGAGAAAGCCCGGTCCCCGCGAGTACGACACCTAGAACGAGAGACAGCGAGCAGGCCTTGGTCAGAGGAGCGCAGAGCGCGTGATGGGGAATGTCTGTTCAGGAGCGTGGCCAGATAGGGGGGAGCACCACCCTGGAAGAAATTAAAAACAAAGACGAGGAGTCTGAAGTGTGAACGATAGCGAACCGGAAGCCAGTGCTAGGAGGCCAGAACCGGACTGATGTGGTCCCGTTTCCTGGTCCCAGTCAGGAACCTGGCTGCGCTGTTCTGCACAACCTGTGCAGGCTGTGCAATCTGATTAGGCTGCCTCCTGAACGCCTCCATGGTGAGGTTTTCTGGACACGTCCAACCGTGAGGGGACCTAAAGGGAGACCCAGGACACACTGGAGGAACTATTCATTTTTTATTTTTATTATTAATATTTTTTTTATTTCATTCTTAAAAAAAAAACTAAATGAGCTAATACACCTTATAATCAACTGACCGCTTGTTGTCATTAGTTAGAGACTAATGATTCTTGTTGCTTTTTTGTAAAATCAAAACTGGATTAGTGCACGTTTTATACGTAGTTCCCAGATTTCAATGGAACAATCAGATTATTATATAACAGACAGAATGCATTACTATTCAAAGACTTCTTTACTTTGTGTAATATAGCAATCACTTTAGCCATTTAGTTTTTATACCATTATGTGGCTTCCAGGAAATATTAATAAACAATGACCCCTAAAAACTTAATTTATCTCACTCTATCAATGGTAATTCCTTCTATAGCCAGTGAAATATCCATATTTATTCCTCTTTGATTAAATACCATAAAATTAGTTTCATGGTATTTAGACTATGTCTCTCACCTGGCTAGGGAACACCCTGGGATTCCCCTGGAAGAACTGGCCCAAGTGGCTGGGAAGAGGGAAGTCTGGGCTTCTCGACTTAGGCTGCTGTCCCTGCGACCCGACTCCAGAGAAGCAGAAGAAAATGGATGGATGGATATTTTAAACACTTTGGTAGACTTATTAGCAGATTCCTCTGGAACACTAAACGCCCCAGACTGAAGTTTTCGAAGTTGCAACGGCTGGTAGATCAGTGCAGGTTTGGGATTCCAAACCTGCTGTTTTATTATGCATTTAGTCTCAGATATCTTGTGCACTGAAGCCTACGCCCTAGGAGGAGCGATGATGTGCAGTTTGGAGCCAAGAGACAAAGGATGCTGGTGGGCGCCGTACTTAGCTATAGCCTGGACTGGGGCAAGATCTCGCTTGCTCCTCTGGCCTGGAGTGAGTGAGGAGTAGCGCACAGATGGACACTCCATGGTGGTCCTTGGCCTGAACCAAGAACCACAGAGTGGCCAGGGGAGGTTCATACTAGCCCCTGGGTAAACAGAGCCACAGTGATGGTGTGGGAGCACCTGGAGGAGCGTCTATGCTCTGGAGTACCTTGGGGGGTAGAAGGGCTTTACATTATTCATGTTTTAATTCGTTTGTGTTTTTGCAGCCGAGGTTCCCAGTGGATGTGGCGGTCACACTGCAGTCATGGCATCTCCAGTTTTTGTGTGTCTTTTGGTTTGCAGCACTGTGTGTGTATGTAGCGTGTGTGGCACAGCAGGTGACATGGTGGTGGGTGGACTTGCCACTGGCCTGTGGGGGGCCCCACTCTACTGGTAAGCCTCGGCTCTAAGCTTTTATGGTTTTTAAATCAGTCTTAAACTGATTTTGTTTTAACCTTCTCTTTTTATATTGTAATAAATTATTACTTTAACACCCTGGAAAAAAACTCAACTTCTTGGGCAAAAATGCACCTACATGCCTCAGCGTAACTTTAAAACAAATTCCTTGGGTGAAATTCCCGAGGTGGCGTTGTTTTATTAAAATAAACTTAATCCCTCGTATCGTCACCATGCCAAACTGAGAAGGCGTTTGATCAGATGGAGTGGGACTACCTCTTTGAGACACGCTTGTATCCTAGATAAAATTGCTATATTCCTCTCTGTTGGCAGCTGTCCACACCAATAACACTATGTCAGATTATTTCTAATTGGAACTGTATTACTAGGCAAGGATGCCCATTGTCACCTCTTCTATCTGCAGTTGCTATTGAGCCTTTGGGTATTACCATGAGGCAGCACCCAGATATAGAATTATTTCACATCTGGGATCTACTCATAGTTTCTGGCTTTATATGGCATAATAGATGCCTGAGAACCAGGAAAAAGGTGTTGCAATTACCCCGTCATAGGGCTGGGCAATAAATCGAAAATTTATCTTTATTGAAATTTCTAACTCTTATCCAGATGACCATGAGTCACGTAAAAATGTGACTCAACATGATACACGTGACAGCCCCATCTAATGGACAACTTTTATTTCTGCGCTTACCCATAGTTATCGTCCATTTATCGTTAACGAGGTGAAATCCTAACTAGATCATGATATTGATTTTAGGCCATATCGCCCAGCCCAACCCCGTAACATGGGAGGCATGGCATTTCCTAATTTTATGTATCGTCACTGGGCTTCTAGTGTTCTGGCTGAGGAAGGATGTTGTGAGTTGGGTGGCTGTGGACAAAGAGCTTTGCTTGTTGCTAGTTCTTCTATAGCTTTATACTCAGCCAATCCCATTGTTGTTCAAACAATTAAGATCTGGAATCAATAGGCGATCTCTCTCGTCTCGTCTTCCTCCGCTTATCCGGGTCCGGGTCGCGGGGGCAGCATCCCAACTAGGGAGCTCCAGGCCGTCCTCTCCCCGGCCTTGTCCACCAGCTCCTCCGGCAGGACCCCAAGGCGTTCCCGGACCAGATTGGAGATGTAACCTCTCCAACGTGTCCTGGGTCGACCCGGGGGCCTTCTGCCGGCAGGACATGCCCGAAACACCTCCCCGGGGAGGCGTCCAGGAGGCATCCTGACCAGATGCCCAAACCACCTCAACTGGCTCCTTTCGATCCGGAGGAGCAGCGGTTCTACTCCGAGTCCCTCCCGAATGTCCGAGCTCCTCACCCTATCTCTAAGGCTGAGCCCGGCCACCCTACGGAGGAAACTCATTTCGGCCGCTTGTATCCGCGATCTCGTTCTTTCGGTCATTACCCAAAGCTCATGACCATAGGTGAGGATTGGGACGTAGATCGACCGGTAAATCGAGAGCCTGGCTTTCTGGCTCAGCTCCCTCTTCCCCACGACAGATCGGCTCAGCGTCCGCATCACTGCAGACGCCGAACCAATCCGCCTGTCGATCTCCCGATCCCTCCTACCCTCACTCGTGAACAAGACCCCGAGATACTTAAACTCCTCCACTTGAGGTAGGACCTCTCCCCCGACCCGGAGGTGGCAAGCCACCCTTTTCCGGTCGAGAACCATGGTCTCAGATTTGGAGGTGCTGATCCTCATCCCAGCCGCTTCACATTCGGCCGCGAACCTACCCAGCAAGAGCTGAAGGTCAGAGCTGGATGAAGCTAGGAGGACCACATCATCCGCAAAAAGCAGAGACGAGATTCTCCTGCCACCAAACTCGACACACTCCACACCACGGCTGCGTCTAGAAATTCTGTCCATAAAAGTGATGAACAGAACCGGTGACAAAGGGCAGCCCTGGCGGAGTCCAACCCTCACTGGGAACAGGTCCGACTTACTACCGGCTATGCGGACCAAACTCACGCTCCTCTGGTAAAGGGACTGAATGGCCCTTAACAGAAAGCCACCCACCCCATACTCCTGGAGCGTCCCCCACAGGGTGCCCCTGGGGACACGGTCATAAGCCTTCTCCAAATCCACAAAGCACATGTGGATTGGTTGGGCAAACTCCCATGCCCCCTCCATCACCCTTGCAAGGGTATAGAGCTGGTCCACAGTTCCACGGCCAGGACGAAAACCACATTGCTCCTCCTCTATCTGAGATTCAACTATCGATCGGACCCTCCTCTCCAGTACCTTGGAGTAGACCTTTCCAGGGAGGCTGAGGAGTGTGATCCCCCTATAGTTGGAACACACCCTCAGGTCACCCTTCTTAAAGATGGGGACCACCACCCCGGTCTGCCACTCCCTAGGAACTGCCCCCGATGACCACGCAATGTTGTAGAGACGTGTCAACCATGAAAGCCCTACAACATCCATAGCCTTGAGATACCCAGGACGAACCTCATCCGCCCCCGGGGCTCCGCCGCTGTGTAGCTGTTTGACTACCTCAGCAACTTCTGCCCCCGAGATCGGACAGTCCATCCCCAGGCCTCCCAGCTCTGGTTCCTCCTCGGAATGCGCATTGGTGGGATTGAGGAGCTCCTCAAAGTATTCCTTCCACCGTCTGGCTATAGCCTCAGTTGACGTCAGCAGCTCCCCATCCCCACTGTAAACAGTGTGAGCGAGTTGCTGCCTTCCTCTCCTGAGGCGCCGGACAGTTTGCCAGAACCTCTTTGGAGCCGATCGATAGTCTTTCTCCATGGCCTCACCAAACTCCTCCCACGCCCGAGATTTTGCCTCGGCAACTGCCACTGCTGCACCCCGCTTGGCTATCCGGTACCTGTCTGCTGCCTCCGGAGACCCACAGACCAGCCACGCCCTGTAGGCCTCCTTCTTCAGCCTGACGGCTCCCCGAACCTCTGGTGTCCACCAGCGGGTACGGGGGTTGCCACCACGACTGGCACCGGCCACCTTACGACCACAGCTAGCAACAGCCGCCTCGACAATCGCAGAGTGGAACAAGGCCCACTCGGACTCAATGTCCCCCACTGCTCTCGGGACGTGGTCAAAGCTCTGCCGGAGGTGGGAGTTGAAGACCGTCTTGACAGGTTCTTCTGCCAGGCGTTCCCAGCAGACCCTCACTATGCGTTTGGGTCTGCCAGGTCTACGCGGCATGTTCCCTTGCCATCTGATCCAACTCACCACCAGGTGGTGATCAGTTGACAGCTCCGCCCCTCTCTTCACTCGGGTGTCCAAAACATACGGCCACAGGTCAGATGATACGACTACAAAATCTATCATCGACCTGTGACCTAGGCTGCCCTGGTACCAAGTGTACCGGTGGGCATCCTTATGTTCGAACATGGTGTTCGTTATGGCCAAACTGCGGCTTGCACAGAAGTCCAATAACAAAACACCGCTCGAGTTCTGATCAGGTGGGCTGTTCCTCCCAATCACACCCCTCCAGGTCAAGCTGTCGTTGCCCACGTGAGCATTGAAGTCCCCCAGCAGGACAATGGAGTCCCCTGATGGAGCACTATCTAGCACTCATCCCAGGGACTCCAAAAAGGGTGGGTACTCTGAACTGATATTTGGCCCATAAGCACAAACAACAGTCAATAGGCGATCTTTTGGTTTAATTTGATGAAAAGCCTCATTTAAGTCATCCGTGTCCGATGAGGCCTTTAATGGATGGGCTGCTATCCATACAATCTCTCTATGGCCTATAGTGAATTTACCTCCTTTGAACAAATGGTGGCTGCATTTCCTAGCCACAAATCATAGTTCTTTAGGTATTTAAACCTGGGACACTTTGTGAAATCCAACTCTGAATGTTTTCCCTTGTGCCCATCTCAGTCTCTTCTCGATGAAACGTTAGATTACCGGACTAGAAGGGTTTCGAATAAGCTTTACACCTGGCTCAGCCCACACCACTGGACCAGTCTGGATGTATAGAAAGAGAAATGGGAGCTGGACCTGGGTTTGCAGATGAGGTTTGGCACAAGATTCTAAGGAACATTCACAAGTTCTCGATCTGTGTGAGAGACGTGTCATCCAGTTTAAAATGGTGCACTGTTTACATCGGTCCAAAGACAAAGCATCTAAAATCAAGCCAGACTTGGACCCGACGTGAACTTCGCAGACGATCGCCCATTACGCTTCTTTACACGTTTGCAGTGGTATTGGGAGCCTACTTTTGATCCCGTTATTAGCTTCTTTTAAAACTTGCCATCTACACATAAGAGCCTTTTGCTGGCTAATAGACCCATTCTTTCCAAATGGAAGGACTCTCACTCTCCAGCCACTGGGTCGCAGAGATGATGTTCCATATCCACCTGGAGAAAATCAGGAACACTTTATGGGACACATTGAACAAATTTTATTGTTTCTTTTATTTCTTTCATGAGATTGTAATAGCATTTAGATTTAGTGTCACTTTGTCACCTGTTTTGTTTGTTTTCTGTTTTAAAGGTTCATCCAGTGTAGCCAGGTGGGTGGTGAGGTTGTTTTATGTGGTTCGTTCTAATTAAATATGTTGTAAAAAATAACCTTGTTAAAAAAACGGAAACAAGAAGTCTTAATCATCTCTTTAAAGGAAATTTTTTTTAATTTTGTCCTTTCCTGAGAGTATAAACCAGCAGCATCAGTGGTAAAACTCCTCTTGTGCTAGTTTCAGAGGAAAGGGCAGGGAAAGCAGATTCCATAAAAACATTATTCAAGAAATTTTAAGATTTTTTGAAGAGAGTGGAAATGCAAAAAAAAAGATTGAAAAGCAAATAAACTAGAAAACAACAAACCAACTAATTGAAAATGACTGTTAATGTGAATCTTTATTAATAAGTCAAACATATAAAATACAACCCCCCCCCCCCCATTTAAAAAGCACTACTTTAACTACCACTCCCAATCACCAGCTTCACTTCCCCGCCTGCTGAGCCTGACGACGCAGCAGCACATAGATCTTCTCTTTGATCCAGTCCTTGTTGTACGGCTGGTACGTCTGCGTGTCGGCGCGATACCTGAGGAACCAACGTGGGTGCTTATTACAGCTCTTCATAAAGGCTGAATAACACTTTGTTTTAATCAAACTCACACCAAACAGCTGAGGTCAGCCAGGTCATCGATGAAGTCAAACAGCTGGCTGATGTCGTACGTTATCGACGGACTGTTGGGGTTCATTCTCTTTAAATGCTCCTCATACATCTTACACACACCTGTACAGGAGACACAAAACACAACTACTAATGGAAGTCAAAAAAACTAAAGGTTTGTTGGTCTTCAGTGAGTGTATCGCTTTCCAGTTTTCACCTGTTTGTGTAACCTGTCTGAATTACTTCTGATGAGTTTCTGGACTTTGGTTCTTTTAAACCCTTTTGAACTGGAAAGAGCCTGTTTGAACAGTTTACCAGCTTGGACTTTTATCATGAACAGATTTTAGCAGTGGCTCAAAAGGAAAGAGCATTTGGCCACTGATGGGAAGGAGAGCGGTTTGATCACCGGCCCCAGCTAGCAACACGTCCAGGTATCCTGGGACAAGAACCCTGAAAGTGGATCTGTAGGTACATAGAGTCATGTGTTGCTGTACATTACTGTGTAAAGGTTTTAAGCAGGTGTGGAAAAATGCTGTGAACAGAGGACAATTTCAAAAATGGAAGTGTTAATCAGTAGTTTTAATCTATCAAAAAAACAGTGAATGAACAAAAGATGAACCTAAATCAAATCAATAGTTGGTGAGACCACCCATTGAATTCAAAACAGCATCAGAACTTCTAGCTACACTGGTAGGTTTATCCAAACACCAAGAGCCTATTTCATCATGGTGGCAAGTCAAGGTAATAACGCCGCCACAATGTGTCTTTTGAAAGTACTGTGGTGGCTCCATTGTTTTATGAAAGATGCTTTGGAGAACTAAACACAGATCTTCTGAACCAGCTCAGTGGCGTAGTGGTAGAGTCTGGGACGTAATTTTGGGGGGGGACGGGTGGGACATGTCCCCCCCACTTTTTCAAAAGGCAGTTTTGGTCCCCTGCACTTTTTTCCGTCCAAAAACAATGTTACGCTCCATTAAATGGATTTGGTTGAGCACTAGGACCGAAACGGAAACCGGTTTCCTATTAGACCCGCCCAAAAGCTAATCTATTGGCTCTGCTGATACTTGCTAACGTATTATTGGCTGTTGCTGCTGTCACTCAAGTTGTAAACAGTCAGAACGTGCTCACGTTGTTTTGCTAGTTTGGAGCCGCTAGGGAACACCGGTACTGAGTCACATCGTCAACTAGACGCTGTGTAATATCAGAGCTCAGCTCAGCTTCCATTACATAACATTTGAATAAGTGTTCATTTGTGAGTCTTTGGTAGTTAGGCACAGCCAGGAGGCAGCATGTCAAGAAAACGAAAAGTGGATATAAGAGACTTCTTTCAAAGTCAAAACGTAAGTTGGAACATGTGACAGACCTGCATTAAGCTCAGACTCACCTCCTCCTTCACACACATACTCAAAACTAACTTTTACAAACTCATCTCCTCCACATAACTGACTCCTCAGACACAATTTGTTCGTATTATTATAATTATTTTTTCATTATTATTACTATTATCATCATAATTATTATTAACTAGTAGTAGTAGAAGTGTAACTTCAAAACTTTTATCATTTAACTTTATTGTAAACTTATCTATTGCAATGTATATTTTCACATTAAAAAGCTCTGAAAAATGAACAGTATCATCATTGTCAACAGATTTTTTTAAGCTTAATGTCAAAGATGTACACTTTTCATTAGATTTATCTTATTTTTTCCATTTATTTTTTGTGTGTTGAAATGCAACAACTGTTTAAACACTTTTAAGGGAAAAACATATTTAATATGTTTTTATACACTCAAATGTTAGGGTGATGATCATGTGTAAAACATTAGTTCAGCATGTCCTCTAACACAGCAAATGAACAAACGGCCAGATCTCAGGAGGGACCGTTTATGTATAAATAATTTTTATACTTTTGACTAGGCCTGGGAAAGTAACACATTTTGCTGGACGATATTTTGTCCAACAAATTGTTGATGATAAACGATATCATTGTCAACATTATCTAGACCAAAATAACCACTAATATAATGTTAATATATCATAATAATGCAAGTACGCCCTTTAAAATGCAACAAATAAACCTTCATTTAACATTGAAATGTCCAGAACCAGAACTTCTAAATGAATAAAAATAACAAACAAAAATTGAATAAAAAAGGAATCTCACTCCCTGTTAGAAAATGTTGCACCAAAAACAATAAAAAAAGACCAAAAACAATAAATACAATGGCCTATCCATTGTCAACAGCCAAAACTGCACTTCAATAATGATAATAAATAAAAATAATAATAGAGTTGTACATTTTTTAACTTTGATATGTATGTATATATATATATATATATAGATATAGAGGATGGAAAAATTATTGAGATGGGTAAGTGACGTGTCAAGGGGTCTTTACATAACACCCCCCACCCCAAATCTGCACAAGCCTGCTGTGTCCCCCCCACTTCTGAAATCAAAATTTCGTCCCTGGGTAGAGTGTCCGCCCTGGGACTGGGAGATCAGGACCCAATGCCTCTCCCGAGTGCAGCCACAGCTGCAGCTCACCGCTCCCCTCCATGGGGATGGGTCAAATGCAGAGATGAATTTCACCAGTGTGTGATGATGACTATGGGACTTTGACTTTCCTCACATTCTTCTGTTTCTTCATGTAATCCCAGAAACACTCCATGATCAGGGCTCTGTGAGGACCAAACATCACTTCCAGGACTTCTCAGTGTTTCCCTTACATAGGTGTAGCCCTGAAATCCCAGCGCCACGCCTACAAGATCCCAATTTTTATTGATTTTTTTTTGCGCCGTTTCCCAAAGAAGCAGCGGGAACTACTCTGTTGTTGCTTGTGATCACAGCCGGCAGGCAGCAAGGAGGAGGAGGAGGCAGGGCAGGGAGGTTACAGCTAGGGATGAGCTGGATACTCATTTCAGACTAGTATCCGGCACGGAAAAAGCATTTTTGAAGAATACGAGCATACGACTTCTTTCAAAAAAGCACTTAGCGACAAATCTGGCGACATTTCTGACCCCCCTCAGCTACTTTGGCTACAACTTTGTAGCCAACTTTACCTGCAGATTAGCGATGCATCTGAAGCGACAGGACCGTCCTTCCTTCCAGAGGATCAGAAAGAAAACGATCTGCGCATGTGCAAGCAGCATGATCACGCTACCCCCGTTGGCCAATCAAACCTTTCGTGGGTTTTCACAAGTCCATTATTTGAGATAGCCACCGGAGCTACATAAAGGGCGACCGCTCCTTCTGCCATACTGCCGCATTTCGGCAGCTGAGCTCGGCTGGCACCAGCGTCGCACTCACACATGGTTTCTTCCACCACTTGTGGTGCATTCAAGGAACATTGGAACTCTGATGAGTTCAATAAGGTAGCACATTTAAAACTTTTATAAAAAACAGAATAATACTGTAAGACGAACACCTCAGGTCATTGGCAGTTTGCATGCAACGTTTCTGAATACTAAATACGGCCTGCTTCTTTTCACACAAAAGTACTAAAAACAACAAAACCAAACAAAAATAAGAAAAGATATATTATCTGTTAGGTCAATATATAGCACTGAATCACAACAGAAGAATACATCTCAAGGCACTTGAAAACTACAAGAGAAAATTCATTTTAATTCAATCATACATACATTCCTATCAATTTAATATTTTTGTGTTTACGAGTTCCATTCTCTTCAGACAAAATAGAAATATTCCTTCCATTTTTTTGTGCCATCTTTCCTTGATGTTTTAAAGGCTGCTGTTTTGTATTCTATGGGGTTTTTATTTTAATAAAATATAAAACAATTAAATAATATTTTAAATAAAATCACGTGAGTTTTATTTGATTTACTCTACAAGAACGGTGATGTCATCACGCAAACCAGATTACGTTGTATGCAAATTAGCACGTGACGTCATCTGGCGACATCTAGCGACTTTTGGGGGGAACTTCAGCTTCTTTCAGTCAAAAACAGTTGGCAACACTGAGCTCAGTCCATCCTCCCATCCACGCACACGCACACACACACACACACACACACACACACACACACACACACACACACACACACTAACGGATCTCTCTGTGCTTGCTTCACTGTTGCTCACGTTTCTTCAGCTCGCCTCTTTTTCGGTTGAATATTTAAAGTTACTTTTTTCGTAACGTACGTGGTGCATTTGACAAGACAGAGCTGAAAACGGTTCGTGCATGCGACGGTCACTGCCTCCGCTCCGGTCAGGTTTTTTTTTTTTAATTATTTTAACACTCTCTCCCCCCCCTCTCTCTCTCTCTCTCACACACACACACACACACACACACACACACACACACACACACACACACACACACACACACACACACACACACACACACACACACACACACACACACACACACACACACACACACACACACACACACACACCTCAATCAACATTGTTTTGTTTAACTGTGTGTGGGAAAAATACCAACAACGTTAGGAAAAAATCGGTTTACTCAAATTAAAATAAAATGGTTCTAGTATTTCATATTTCCTAGTTCCTACTGCATGAGTTCAGATGCATTTATTCATGCACTTAAACATTAATGTTCTGATTTTACTGAAAAACTTGTTCTATAATAGTTTCTTTACTATTGTGATCAAAAATATTTAATCTCAGTTCTGAGGCTGCTCTGTAAATAGTTTTCAAATAAGCAATACACACATAGCAACTTCTGATCAATCCATATCAATTTTAGACTTAAAATAATATATTGATGTAAACCACACCCACTAATTTACAAATAATAAATAAGAGGTGCATTCATCTGTGTATCTCCTTTGATCCGCATTAGTGATATTTTCAGCACCAGAACAATGAAGCAAAGAAACAGATTCCTGAGTTTGTTAGTAATTTTATTTATTAGGTGCATCTGATCTGTTCTATTTTTCTCTGAAATGAGATCAAATCAGTGCTTCTATGGGTTGTCTCCTCTCTGCACTAGAAACATTTACTTTATTATAATGTTCACTGTAATGCATCTTGATGTTCTTAACAAAAATTAAATCAAAGATATGGGTCCGTAATGCCAAATATGTAAATTTGTGTTTCAGTCATTTTTATACTGGCTTAAAAATACTTCAGTAAGTCTACTAAGCAGGGGTGTAGAAGGTGTTTAAAAGGGCCAGCCCAGTAATGATCTTGGACCAAAATAAAGGGGGCAGAAAGTCAAATAAAGGGGGCAGAAGGAGATGTTTTTTCCAGACGCCAAGAAAAATTAAATGCCAACCCCCTCTCCAAAGTGTGTCACTGAGGGTTTAAAACAAAATTATTTTTGTGCAAATATTGGTGTATTCACCTTTAATACTAGTTATTAAAATACAGCAGTTGCTGGATTGGTGCAGTTCAAAGTGGAGTGCATCAAATAAAACAATATTAACATAAAAGTGAGACGTGTCATACCCCTACTAGTTGAGACTACAGTTTCCTGGTCGATACACCAACAACATTTCCCGTCGTGAGCCAAGATGGGTGGGTCCATGAATGTTCAATGAGAGTGAGACGTAGATCTGCCAAGATTTTCTAATCCCTGTGTTTCACCGCCTATTTTCTGTCAGAAGCTAATGCAGGAGGTAGGTGTAGGAGACTATTTTCATGTTCAGCCTGCATGAAAAACAGCGACATTACAATCAGAAATAATAAAAATGTTTTTTCAGTGAAGTTGAACTTTAACCATAAGCAGGAATGAGACTCATAATTTCCCATTTTTACAGTGATAAACCCCATCTCTGGGTGGGGCTAGTAGCAGCTCCTCTAAGGGTTGTCACGTTGGGAAATTTTCACCTCACAGTTATTGTGACCAAACTTATCACAGTTTTCAGCATTATTGCGGTATTTTTTTTTTAAACCGGTTACACTTTCAGACAACTAAATGTCCTCAGTTTGTGTTTAATTTTTGCCAAAAATGTGTTATTTTGTAGAGGTGTGAATCTTCACTTGTCTCCCGATTCGATTCGATTACGATTATTGGGTCAACGATTCAATTCGATTCGATATCCCGATGCATCACGATGCATCACGATTATTTCATATTGATTTGTTTTCATCGATAAATAGAAGATGTCAGATAACTGCTTTTTATTTTTTTTTATATCTAAAACGTAATTGACACAACCTGCCATCCCTCAAAAGCTCTCCATTCACAACAGGTTAGGACAAAACATTTTAAACATTTAAGAAGATTTAACAAAGTAAAACATCTGTTTCCTCGTTCAGCACCACGCCTCAGGCTGAGAAAAACACGCTTTGCAAAAACTCACAAAATCTAAAAAGTACTGAAAACCTACAGGACACATACAGGTGCTGGCCAGTAAATTAGAATATCATCAAAAGGTTGAAAATATTTCAGTAATTCCATTCAAAACGTGAAACTTGTACATTATATTCATGCAATGCACACAGACCAATGTATTTCCAATGTTCATTACATTTAAATTTGATATTCATAAGTGACAACTAATGAAAACTCCAAATTTGGTATCTCAAAAAATTAGAATATTCTGAAAAGGCTGAATATAGAAGACACCTGCTGCCACTCTAATCAGCTGATTTACTCAAAACACCTGCAAAGGCCTTTAAAAGGTCCCTCAGTCTTGTTTTGAAGGCACCACAATCATGGGGAAGACTTCTGACTTAACAGCTGTCCAAAAGACAATCATTGACACCTTGCACAAGGAGGGCAAGACACAAAAGGTGATTGCTAAAGAAGCTGGCTGTTCGCAGAGCTCTGTGTCCAAGCACATTAACAGACAGGCGAAGGGACGGAAAAAATGTGGTAGAAAAAAGTGTACAAGCTCTAGGGATAACCGCACCCTGCAGAGAATTGTGACGACAAACCCATTCAAAAATGTGGGGGAGATCCACAAAGAGTGGACTGCAGCT
Source organism: Nothobranchius furzeri (assembly GCF_043380555.1). Classification (NCBI taxonomy): domain Eukaryota; kingdom Metazoa; phylum Chordata; class Actinopteri; order Cyprinodontiformes; family Nothobranchiidae; genus Nothobranchius; species Nothobranchius furzeri. Next base: position 16,827,015 of record NC_091758.1, on the reverse strand, counting down.
GGAGTCAGCGCTTCAAGAACCACCACGAGGAGACTCATGAAAGACATGGGATTCAGGTGTCGCATTCCGTGTGTCAAGCCACTCTTGAACAAGAAACAGCGCAAGAAGCGTCTCGCCTGGGCCAAGGACAAAAAGGACTGGACTGATGCTGAGTGGTCCAAAGTTATGTTTTCTGATGAAAGCAAGTTCTGCATTTCCTTTGGAAATCAAGGACCCAGAGTCTGGAGGAAGAGCGGAGAAGCACAGAATCCACGTTGCATGAGGTCCAGTGTAAAGTTTCCACCGTCAGTGATGGTGTGGGGTGCCATGTCATCTGCCGGTGTTGGCCCACTCTGTTTCCTGAGGTCCAGGGTCAATGCAGCCGTCTACCAGGAAGTTTTAGAGCACTTCATGCTTCCTGCTGCTGACCAACTTTATGGGGATGCAGACTTCACCTTTCAACAGGACTTGGCACCTGCACACAGTGCCAAAACCACCAGCACCTGGTTCAAGGACCATGGTATCCCTGTCCTTGATTGGCCAGCAAACTCGCCTGACCTTAACCCCATAGAAAATCTATGGGGTATTGTGAAGCGGAGGATGCAATACGCTAGACCCAACAATGCAGAGGAGCTGAAGACGACTATCAGAGCAGCCTGGGCTCTCATAACACCTGAGCAGTGCCACAGACTGATCGAGTCCATGCCACGCCGCATTACTGCAGTTATTGAGGCAAAAGGAGCCCCGACTAAGTATTGAGTGCTATACATGCACATTCTTTTCATGTTCATTCTTTTCAGTTGGCCAACATTAGAGAAACAAACATTTTTTCATTGGCCTTTAGAATATTCTAATTTTCTGAGATACCAGATTTGATGTTTTCATTGGTTGTCACCTATAAATATCAAATTTAAATGTAATAAACATCGGAAATACATTGGTCTGTGTGCATTGCATGAATATAATGTACAAGTTTCACGTTTTGAATGGAATTACTGAAATATTTTCAACCTTTTGATGATATTCTAATTTACTGGCCAGCACCTGTAATGTAATAATAAAATACATAATGGGTTCATAAATGAGTGTTTAATGTCTCTGAGCAGCTCTAGAGTCAAATATTTATGCCACAGTTCAAGGATGTCAGAAATGACACCAAATGAAATGTTTGACTTAGTTTGTTATTTTATTTGAACCCAGTGGTTCGTTTCTGAAATGTTGGAGAATGAATCAAGTTCTGTTTGATGCAGAAAATAATAAAACAGAAAACAAATTCTACACTTCCAATAATATTTAAGATGTGTGTTTTATTCTTTCTGATAATAACACCAGCAGAAGGCTGTGGGCTGGATTAGGATTAAATTACCCAGATGATGGATCTCCTTCACTAACCAGCTAACTACAAACCTTTCCACTAACCTGTCCTGTGTGACCCTCACCCTGTAACCCTCGTGTCCATGCTGTCTCTGGAGGAGCAGATAGGAGACAGACCTCCTGTAACTTAAAATGAACCAAAGCTTCCTCCCAGTTTCTCTTTAAGATGAGTTTAACATCAGTTTATCTTCATGACACAAAATAATAAAGTGGAACAAGAACTTCTATTTCTCTCTCCTTTTAACTTCTCCGTGTCCCTAAATAAAAGAGACAGACGATCACGCTGCAGCCGCTGTCACTGACCCCGCCCCCTCCCCAAGACCGGCTCTCCCTACATTACAACAAGCAGTCTGACTTGAGCGCTTCCAGGAGAAATAATAATTAAATTATGAAAATAATAACGCGTGTTTGGAGGAGCGTCCTCCGATCGTCTCTCTGAGCAGACAGTGTCTCTCTCTCTCTCTCTGTCGCTGATCGAGCGAGCGGAGCGCGCCGCACGACAACCGCTCAATTAACATAATTCACGGCCCAAATCCAACAGAACCGGTCGGGCTGATTCGGTTCCGGTTTGGTCTCGGGTGACAACTCTAGCGCTCAGCCCTGCAGTACCACATTAAGGCGGAGGTAAATGTGGAGGACGCTCACTCTGACAGATTTGGATCTGCGCTGGTGCCGCCATTAAAAAAAACAAAACTACATTCCACTATAATCGATTATGGCGTACTCTTCTACGATGCAGAATCGTTTATGTCCGCATCCCGATGCATCGATTATTTGATTATTTTCCTCAGCTCTATTATTTTGTAATTATATTGTTTATTTATTTACATTTTCCCCTTTAGTCTTTAAAGAGCAAGTAACGTCTAAATTAACTTTTTTTTGCTGATGAACTGTATAAATGAGTGTCTAATAGTGTTTTAAATGTGTGCATTCTTTATTTTAGCATTTTGGTGCATTTTCTTTAAAAATTAAAAATTCTGTCTAAAAACCACAGTAATGCGCCACCTTCAGCTGAAAACATAGAATTTGAGTCATTTTGAATAAATTTTAGCCAATGGCTAAAGAGTAAAGTACTACGTAAACCAGTAGAGTACTACGTAGCAACTCCGTGCCAAAGTTATAAAAGCAACGAGCGTCTCGGCCACGCCCTGTGGCGAGTGGGAGTTGGATTTGCAAGCGAGCATAGGAGGTCAGCGGTAGTTCAGCATTAGCATATAGCATTAGCATATCCTAGTCTTTAGCATATCTTTTAGTGTTATAAATACTTATTTAGTGTTAGATTTGGCTGTTGGATATTGTAGTTTAGTTAGTGTTTGGCTGTTAGTGTAATTGGGAAAGTATTTCGGGTTTAGTGTTCCATATCGTCTTAGTATTGGTGAGTAGGTGTAGTGTAGTATGCTTGCGGTGACTCTGGGCATTTTACCCGCGATTCTGCACGCCTCCGTTTGAAGAGGGAGGCTGTGCCCACCGTGGCTCTTCCGCGATTTAGATGCAGCCCACCGACTCTGCTCCCCCACCACGGCGGGCTCCAGTCTGAGGTGAGTCAGCTAAATAAACGTTTTAACATCTTCTAAAGACAATTCCCTACCTAAATGCAAAGTCTGAGAGACGTGGTTCACTTCCTTTAGCTAGTCAGTCGGCAATTCTGCAACAGTGGCTCTAACTGACGCAGCACTTGACAGACAGCATTACAGCGTGAAATCCAGCTTGTGAACAGGTTCTGTAAGGAATTCTGTTCAGGAGGTCGCATTTCAGGCTCTCCACATCATATGTGACTGACTTTTACGTTATAATGATCACACACTAGGAATGTTATAAAGCGCCTATATAGGACAGTTTCTTTTGTATATTATCTGACTTTATAAACTCCCAACAACAATGTGCTTCTATTTTTTTTCAGGCTAAATCTACCCAAGACACTGGCTGTCAGACTGATTTAGCTGCATGAATGTACTTGTCCAGACTGATGTGAAACCTTCCCTGTAGCAAAGGTGAATTATTTTTAATAATCTTCAATGTAAACATTTTATTATCACCTTCTAGTTTTAATTTGTTTTACAGATTATTTTTACACGTGATTTTATGCTCTTTTAAACATTTATAAATGTGCTGCTTCTTTGTTTTTACATAGCCAGCCAGAATGGAGTTCACAGCCGCAGTGTGTCTGGTGACCCACGGGGACCATGATGGAAATTCATCTTCCAGAAGGTCCCAGAGCATCCAGACCCCCTGAAAAGACCAAGATGTGAGGTGTCTGCTGTTGATTCCAGCTTCCACCTCAGTGACAGTGCAAGCTCAGTGAACTGTTCAAGGTTAAAAAAAAATTAAAACATTTCAGAATTTTTAAGATATTAACAATTAAATAAGTATGTGATTACATCATGACGGAGGCTACTGATTCTGCCCCTGTGACACTTGGTGGTGACGTGTGAGCTGATTCTCCTGGAAAATAACTTTTACATTAAATATTTTGTTTTTGCTATCAAAAGTAAATTAACTAATAACCTGCATTATTGCAAGACACTCAGCAAAATATGGACTCTACACCATGAGGCATGCACACATTAATATTCTATAAGAGCACATAAGGTGAGCAACACCACATATTGTACACTGTCCTGAATTTGTTTTCTTTCTGCATCTCATTAGCCTGGCTGATCACCTGATAACCCCTGTCATCTGGTTATGACAGCATGAGGATGTCCTCACACACCTGTAACCTATCAGCTCATCCTGCTGAATAGAGAGAGAAGAGACCACACCACATCTCCTGTTCCTGGAAAGCCTTCAGCCATCCTTCGATGACTGAGAACCTCCATCAGCTCTGTCTCCTGTCTGCCTACAATTATTATAATAAATATTGTGTTTGACAAGTTTTTTGTGCTGCCAAATATCTCATTTAGATTCCAGTTTTGATATTTTAATGGATATTTATAAATTACATTGAATATCACATTTTTGTTGCATGTTTAACTAGCTATTGTGATTAATTAAACTAGCACCTCACTGTTAAAAGCTCGTTCTAATTTCAAGCATGTTTAAGTATTTATGGACATGAACAAAAACAGGAAATATATAAATTGAGATTTATTTAATTAATATAACAAATAAGGGGGAAAGAGTCATTGAAAGGCACATTCTTCTGGAAGTTCCTGATCCTGAGGACACCAGCAGAGACCAGCTGCAGACACCAGAGGACCTAGAACCAAGAGAGCAGCTGTTATCAGTAAATAAATAAAGAAATCAGGGCAGTTTTAGTGGGCTGAACACATTACAGAATAATTTTCTCATGGGGTATTTTCATAACTTTATATGCAGCAGACTGTAACTTGAGCCCAGAGCTACCGGAGAGCTGCTATCCAGCATGTTTCAGTGGATTTTCCTGCTTTAACAGGTTAGATAAGCTGTTAAGCAGCTCAGCTATTTGTTGCTGATTAAAACCAGGTGTGCTGAAGCAGATAAACCTCTAAAACATGCTGAATACTAGCTTTTTAGGGCCGTGGAGACAAACCCTGCAGCTAATCCAATGCTATGGCTAACGGCTACTTACCTTTCAGAGGTGATTCTGTTGGGTCGGTTCTGGGAGTTTCAGGCAACTCACAAGCTCAAAACAATAAGACTCAGGTCCGGTTGTCTCCTCCAAATAGACTTGGTCCCTTTCTTCTCGAGTGTCTGTGTAAGGAGGGGGAGAAACGTCCTCCACTTCTAATAACTGCTCAGAGTGAAGGGAGCTAGCTTCGTCTAGTTAGCCATCGTCTTCGTCACTGCCGCGGCTCCGCCCTCTCGGTCCTCCAGGCAACGCCTACTAATGTTGCATTTTTTAAAATTGATACGTGGGTGGAGAAGGACTCCGAGGCTCAATTGACCCGCTCTTTAAAATACCAAAATTTGCCCATAGCTTATTTTGTTTGTTTGATGTCATCATTTAAAAAATATGAGATCAGATGATACTCAGCAATCAAGTAGCCTTCTAATCAATTACTTTTTTACCCTTGGGTAATTTCTTGGACAGCCACTTTTACTTGAGTAAAATGTGTTGAAGTAGTGCTGCTCTTACTCGAGTACAGTTGTTGGCTACTCTACTCAGCCCCGCCTATGGATCAGGGGCGCACAAACTGTTTCCCTCAGTGGGGCAAAATAAAAATATTTATCTTCCACTCCTATTTATTATTTCCTGGTGTGTTCTTGGTTGTTTCGAGGGTATTACACATACTAATTATAGCACCAGAAACATGTTATATTTACGGAAACCTAAATAAAACCTCGATATCAGAACAGTTGTCTTCAATTTGTGTCCTTCCAATGAGATTTGCAGATTTGGGAAAAAGTCATCAGGCAGTAATCATTGTTAAATTCATAATAATGCAGCGAGAGTCAATCTATTGCATTGGTGACTAACTCTTATCTGCCTACTGGGAGACCCGTAATGCATAGTGTCATTTCAATCTGGGGTTGTCCGTGGCACGGTTTATATGCTGGCAGTGGGTGCTATGGCTGCACTATAAGGCAACTCGTTGCATTCTCACTCAACCCAAAGTCCTCACATCATGCATTTAAATAAAGTGCTAACGTTAACTTGCCTTGCATTGACTGTAGAGTTGTAGGTGATGGTCACGCAGATGTGTCATGAGATTTGATGTATTGTGGCCTTTTGCAGACATTTTTTCCTGCACGTGCTGCAAACAGGATCGTCGTCTTTCAGCTTTAGCTTCAAGAAAGTTTTGGTTGCAAACTAGAAAGCGAGCATGTGCGGCACCTTCAGCCGCACATGATACGGTGGCTGGTATGGGTCACCGTGCCTATACTGCGGCCACGGTAATCCACCGAGATAATATATCTTTTTTAAAAAACAAGATGGTTATTATTATTGACACCATTTTTACCGGGGTTTACCGCTACACCCGTTACCGTGACATCCCTAGCTCTTCTCTAGTGACAAAGCCCTGAAATGGCTCAATCTGGAAAGTACTGAAAATATAAACGAAAGAGGTGGTGAGGTAACTTTATGAAAGGGATTATGCAAGGAAAAACTGCTATGAACATGTTTTGTATCGAACATTGAAAAACTGTAACTGTAAAAAATTCATATGTTCCCTTTTAAAGCTTTCAGCTTCTAAGTGGGATTATTATAGCACTAGAATCAGTTCATCCTTAACTTACCCTCCATGCACTCGTTGACCGACTCATAATCAGCATATGTCCGCCCTTCAGGCCTCTTCGTGGGCTGAACCAGCAGAATAGTGTGAGACTGGAAGAAAAAAACAAAAACAAATCTATTCTATGATTTTTAGAAGACAGGAAAAGATTCTGGGGAGAATTACAACCACCAATAACACGTGACCATCTTTAGTAAAATGCTGTAAAATGACGGAAATGTCAGTAAAATGTTGAATTTTTATCCGTAATTATTAAATAATAACTCAATCACGCGTGTTTAAGGACAAAATATTGAAATAAAATGAAAACTAACTATCATATTTTAGAGCCCGTTTAACAATAAAACTGTTGTTATGTCTGTGTCGGTTCTGCTGATAGCAGCTAAATATGCCTCCATCCACCCTGTAAAGTTAGCGAACGCATTCTAAAGAATATAAAAACAAAAACAAGAATCTAACGAAATATTCTAGATTAATAATTAAATATAAATATAAATTAAATATAAATCTACCATGCTTTCAGACGCTTTCCACTCGTCTTTGGTTGAATTCCTCAGACGTTTGCTCCGTCCGAGAGATTTGACCTTTCTCCCGGAAGCACAACTAGTCAACAATCATTTTTATTTTATCTTATGTTTGGTTACTTTAAAGCTTTTTCACAACTAATGTGTAGTTTAAAATAATATTTAACAATCATAATAATAATCATAGTTCACCAAAACAAAAGCAAAAGATCATTTTGCATCACCTGACTGCGTGAACTGGAAGTAGTAACTCAGCGGCCGGATGTTCTGGTAGAGAACGGCATTAACAAAAAGGGAGAGCCCAGTTTTAAACCTGCTGAGCAACCCAAAATAACAGAAGTAAAACACTGCTCGTTGGAGGTAAGAGTGTGTTTTTAGGAATGATTTTAAATTTTTTGGCTTTCATTAGAGCTCTGTAGGCTATCCCAGGTTAGCCACCTAGCTCCGCAGCTGTCTGCTGTAATGACAGGTTCGGCTAACGTTAACTAGTCATTGTTGTCATTTCCTGGCGATAAAACACACACGCGATTACTGAATAGTATAGCTTGCATGTGGTGTCATTTATTACTCGCATATAGGCCGTAATGAATTATAATATATTAATGAACTATGCTCACCAGATGTTTCATCCGTCCCGTAAATAATGCTCTATTGTTTGGTAAATAAAAATAAAAACTCAAAAGTATGTTAAATCGCTTCTAAATGGAGTGAGTGAGTCCCAGGAGTCATTATTGCACAAAAAACTACAAATCTTTGATTAAACAAGTGGCTGAAGAAGCTCTTTATGTGGATTATTTTAAGCTCGATTGACGGTGTGATATAAACATTGTTTACAGTTAGATCGCAGCTCATTTTAACCTCTAATATTATTATTTTTACTAAGCTTGAATATTTAATTCCATACCCAGTCACACTACTTATGTGTATTCTGGTATTTATAAATACCTGAGTTGTAAATCAATCTATATTTTTGTCAAATTGTTAGATAATATTTGCACATTTTAAGTAATCCATTGATAAAGCCAATTAGACTATTCTTCCAAAACCCTTTCTGAGAAGGAAGTTTAAACTTTGGAGACAATATATTCATATAATTATACTCCAGTCATTTCCTTTTCAGTCCCAAACAAACAGATAGCCATTCAGGACCCTTATCTCCCTTTATGGTACCTGATACACGCACACACACGCACGCACGCACGCACACACACACACGCACGCACGCACACACACACACACACACACACACACACACACACACACACACACACACACACACACACACACACACACCAGTCCCATTACATTTGAGCCAAACACTTGGCCAGAAGGAACTCTGGAAAGTCTTTTTCTACATTGTTTTGCCACCTGAGGATTTTTGTTGCAAGGTTTTTCAAAATGTTTAAGCAACAATTTTGCTTCAGGCTGCTCGTTGCAACAGGGGGAAGGAAACGGCAAGATTGTATAACTGCAATGATGAACGCTACTAAAATGGGTGCAGCCGATCTCACCGAGCAAAGGTTCTAAGCAACTCCACTGCTGCCTCTATAACTGACACAAATCACACTCTGTTTCTGAAAACATACGCATTTGGTCTGGTTTCAGCAGATATGTGAATGATGACTGAAGATGGGATCACACTTATTGTTGTTTTTGTTGTTATGAAGGAAAGCATTAAGATTTAACAGAAATATTTTTCACAAAATAAAACCACCATCATTCGAATCATTCAAATATCTAGAATAATAAATAGAACCAAGCCGCTTGGTTAATTTCAGATCTAATTTCTCGTCTTGCTCCTTTTTGTAATTTACGTCACTTGGTTCTCTTTTATGTGATTTGTGATTATTTCGGTCTCTGGTGCTCTAACATTAACAGGATTTTGTCTCTCTGTCTTTTGCAAGGATAAAAGACTTTGGGTTGCATGTGAGGACAAGTGTCAGCCGGGCCAACCATGGCGAACAATACAGATGATGTTGAAAACAATATGGTCAGTACAAGAGTCACAGGTGTTCTGCCTGTCTGTCATGATTATCCAACATTTTGAGTTTGGGAGGAAGCATCGACATATATATATATATATATATATATATATATATATATATATATATATTTATACTTAGTTTGTGTATCAGGTTTAAGGACTTTCATTAATAAAAGAACATGCTGGAGCACTTGTTCAGCCCTGGTTTAGGTAGATCTCAGCCCAGGAGTCTGACTCCTCGGCCTCACATGGCCATCACTTCAAACCCAGGTCATTCTAGAACAAAATATAATATATGAGAGTGATCTACTTCTTTCTCTAACGTGGCCTTGGCACAGATAGGTATCAGATTTTTTTTATTTTAGTTAAATAAAATAAATCTTAATACATTTACCCAACAATCTTTTGAAAGGAGGATGTTGTGTCTAGCTGTTCCCCTTCTGAAGTAATATTTCATTGTGTCTCATTTAGATTCTTATCCTGATGAGTTTATTATATATTGAATATAAATAATCTGATTGCTGAAAGTAAACGGCTTGATGAGCAGCTGAAGAGGTGATTCATCCATTGAGTTGGGTGTGATGGGGGCCCTCCAGGATGTGGGTTGGGCCCCCCTGGTTTAAGGTTTAAGCACATTCCATCCCTCTGAACACTGTAGATATAAATGACCCGCGCTTGTGTAGCATCTTTTCAGTCCGAGGACTCGGAGCGCTTTACAGTGTATTATTCATCCATTCACACATCACCACCACATGCTGGTGATGATGAGCTACATTGTATCCACAGCTGCCCTGGGGCTCACTGACGGAGGCAAGGCTGCCGTGCACAGCCACCGCCGGTTCCTCCGACCCTCAGGCAGGAAGGGTTAAGTGTCTTGCCTAAGGACACAACAGGATCTGGGATGAAACCTGCAACCTTCCAATTACTGGACAACCCGCTCTAGCCAACATCAAACATCCCTAATTAAATTAAAACTAAAGGTCTAAAAGTTAGCAAAATCTGCTGTGTACATATAGCATCTCCATCACTATAATACTTAAAAACTCTATTATTTAACAATCATTTCTCTCTTGTTCTGTACATAACTTATACAGATTTTAAAATAAAGATGGGAGGAAGACAACATGTCATTGTTTGTTGTTTTCCTGCTGTTAAAGGGTTGAATCAGGGAGCGCTTGTTGTTCTTTTATGAGTCTGAACTCTTAGACAACCATGTTATAAACCCTCTTAACAGCCTCTCGTCTCTTCTCAACAATATTTTTCCTTCGACTGATTAGTGGAGCTACCTACAGACACACTCCTCGCCACTGACAGCAAATCATCCAAAAACCGTAGTTCTGAATAAATATTAGAGGAATGAGGATCTGTTGGAGGGGATGTTTGGCTGGAGCCTAAACAGATGGGGCTAAGTTAAAGCAACATATTCATTTCCTCCCTTTTCTGGGAGCATCCTATAACTGTTTTTTAGGTTACTGCATCTACTGAAAGAGTCTAATTCTTGGTCTTATTGGTTGTCTTGTTCATTAAGGCTCAACGGGAAGCAGCTCAAGCCCCAGAGCCCACCCAGAAACCACAGGAGGCGTCTGGGACGAGACTCCGGTCCAGCGGAGGTTCAGGTGCAGGAGGAGGTGTTGCTGAAGGGGGTAGTCGTGGTAACGACAGCAGCCCAGAGCAGAATGGGCAGGCCCCAACTGCTCACCCTCAGGTGGTGGAGAACGAGGAGGATGAAGATGAGGAGATGACTCTAAAGTACGGGGCCAAGCACGTCATCATGCTGTTTGTTCCTGTGACGCTCTGCATGGTGGTCGTCGTGGCAACCATAAAGTCTGTTGGCTTCTACACCAAGAACGATGGGCAAAGACTGTGAGTGCTATGATCCTCTGTGGAACAGGTCTGACTCCGTAGACCTGCTGTTGGTTTATATGTAATACAACAATCTACCTCTAGGTGGGGCTGATGTCATGTTTCCTCATGCTGTCTCAGATCATCTAAATGTACAGTTCATGTGTTAAAGGGACATTATGGAAGTTTGACAGCCAAAAAATGTGTAGAAATAAGAAATGTCGTCTTCATACATTCTCCTGCAATGCCCTGGTCCTGTAGAATGAGCCCTGGCATTTTTACTGTGATTGCCTGTTTTTCTGTAAAATCACAGAAAAAGAGAGATGCTCGGGTCGAGCAGGCTGCTTCATGCGCGTTCACGCTCAGGCATAGCCCGTAGCATTTGCCATCAGTAGCTTTAGCAGCAGAGAGTGAGGTAGTACCAACTCAGCGACTTTGTCGCTGTTCCTAACGCCTAGTGATGAACCTAGCTACATTTCTGAGGACCCTTAGCTACTTTCTTCTAGATATTTCCTGCAAATTAGCAACAAAATAGCCATTTTCACTCCGAACCGTTCTTTGAGCGTTGTTTCAGCTGTCATCAAGGATATAAATGTTACAGATACGAAAGACGCCACTGGTGCTTTAGCTCACCTGGTTAAACGTCGGACTCTCGTGCTGAAAACCCGGGTTCGATTCTGGATGAGAACTTAGTTTATTTAGAGTTTATTTTTTACATTAATGGTATATATTTTTTTACAGTAAGATGCCCAAATGTTTATTTGAGACTTGCCGAACGGCATTGAATTCACAGATAAAAAAGATGTGGGTTCAACTTTCATTTTGGAACAATTTTTCAAGCAAGGGAAGGGAATGATCTGAGCATGCAGGAGGACTGACCCATCATAAACCTTTGTCGGCTGTGCTGAAGAGAAAGGTACAGAACCAAATTATTTAATTAATTAGCTGCGCGTTCTCCTGTCCTCCGGGCCACACACACACACACACACATACATACACACACACGGGACTGTCTCAGCTGTTATTTTTGTTAAGGAGTGTGCACGTACAGCATGCGCGCCTCGTGCACGAGCCTACTATTGAAGCTGCCGTTACGCTTTTGGACTGAGGGGCCAATCGCAAGCATAAAAATTTAAAACTCCGTAAAGTTCCTTTAAATAGTGAAGTAGAGAAGCTTATTTTAGCACTTGTTGTTTATGAAAACCAGCAGTTACGAGCAAATGAAAACAAACACTTGACTGCGAGTATGTTTCTTGTCTTCATCACGTGTAATATATTTTTCCTATTTTCTAACCCATCTGTAGGATTTACACACCATTTCCTGAAGAGACAGACACCGTAGCGCAGAGAGCTGTCAACTCCATCCTGAATGCCACCATCATGATCACTGTGATCATCGTCATGACGTTGGTGCTGGTGCTGCTTTACAAGTACCGCTGCTACAAGGTACACGCTAAAGCTGCAATAGCTTTTTCAGAGGTTAGACCCCTCCGTCTGAGCGACCAGAGCTAATGTGAACGTTTATTAATCCTCACTGAGCAAAAGGAGTCATTACATAGAAATAAAATATATTATGCAACATCTGCCAGCCTCTCTGAAGCAACGCACATTAACCCAAAAGAAATTACATTTATTAATCATCATTTTCTAATTGATCTAATTTTGACCCTACCAGGACAAACAGCTGTAGGAAACTGTAGCAGATTTAAAAATTGTTCTTGTTTTTATTTATTAAATTCCATCTTTAGACCATAGAGAGTGAAGCAGGAGGAAAAACCAGCCTTATGCCATCACTGATCGTTTAAAACAAACATCAGGAAGAATTTAAATGTTTACCTGCTCTCCCCCAGGTGATCCAAGGCTGGCTCTTTCTCTCCTCTCTCCTCTTGCTCTTCTTCTTCTCCTACATCTACCTCAAGTAAGCCCCCCCCCCCCCCCACACACACACACCCACACCCACACACACACACACACAGATTCAGACATATTTGATTAGGTATTAAATTCATTATGATATTAGACCCCTGTGTTTCTGCTCATTCGAACAGAGAGGTTTTCAAAACCTACAATGTGGCCATGGACTACTTCACCTTGGCAATAATAGTCTGGAACTTCGGGGTGGTGGGCATGATGTGTATTCACTGGAAGGGACCTCTGCGGCTCCAGCAGGCCTACCTCATCATGATCAGTGCTCTGATGGCCCTGGTTTTCATCAAGTACCTACCAGAGTGGACCGCCTGGCTCATCTTAGCAGTTATATCAGTCTATGGTAACTCCTCTCCTCCATTTCTTCACCTGTTTGTCTTTCCACGCTCACCTCTCTGACTTCTGCCTCGTTTCTGCTCTCAGATCTGTTGGCCGTGCTCTGTCCCAAAGGGCCTCTGAGGATCCTTGTTGAAACAGCCCAGGAGAGAAATGAACCCATCTTCCCAGCTCTTATCTACTCGTGTAAGACAATGTCATTCTTCAGTCGGTACCGTTACACCCCTGAAGCTGCGTCATCATGATTCTAACACCTCAGGGAAAACTGCACTGTGTGGTTGAACACATCACTAGCCACGTTTACGTGCACCAAATTTCTACACTCATATTTTGTTACTGAGCTCTGTTGTGGTTTATTATTAATAAAATGTGACAATCAGCTGAAACTTGAGAAGAATTGGTTCAAACTAAATGACAGAAGTTCAGAGAGTTAGGAGGCCTGTGTTCATCATGTGTTAATAAACCAAACCAGGTCTGTCTAACTGATGTTACTCTGTCTTCGTTACGAGCACGTCTCCGTCCACCTGCTGCAGAAACGTTGGTTACGTATTGTAACCCCAGATTCTATGAGTCTAGTCGCAGCCCTTAAGCGAGCTGCTATTGGAAGGATGATCTCCGCATCAGCCAATCATGAAGAGCTTAAATGTACGCCCACCAATAGTGGGCCCCCTCGTGGTATATAACCGCAGTGACCCCACTGCTCGCCTCCAATGGCTCTTATTCCATCATAACCAGTGGGGCCAAGTGGCTTAAGGGCTGCGACTAGACTCATAGAATCTGGGGTTACAATACGTAACCAACGTTCTATTTCGTCTAGTCTTAGCCCTTAAGCGAGCTGCTATTGGAATAAAGCGCAGCTGGATGGGTTTACGCCACACTGGTTAACACAACCAATGGACACACCCAATCAATCTCCTTTAGTGAGGGAGGTTCAGCCTCAGACCAGGCTTAAAGACTGAGGCAGCCACGATAAAAGAAGGGCCCCCACTAAAAAAACATCATCCACGAGAGGATGAAATCCATCTCAGCAAGGCCAATGAGGCGTCATAAGCATTCATTCAGCCTGCTGGGGTCCAAGCACTGAACGAGTGATGGAACCTGAAGACACATCCCGTAAATAATAACGAGTAAAGGAACAGGGTGAAGCCCATGAAGCAGCCTGACAAATGTCTTCCATCGACACACCACTGTGGAGCGCCATCGAAGAGGAAATCCCCCTGGCTGAGTGAGCCCTGAGTGCCTCAGGGGAAACCTGCCCCGATGACGTGTAAGCGAGGGAAATGGCGTCACACAGCCAGTGTGAAAGACGCTGGGCCGTCAGCGCCTGACCAAGGGAAGACTCCCTGTAGTGCACAAACAGGTTTTGTGAACGACGAATCCCTGAAGTGCGTGACACATACCGTACAAGCGCGCGCACCGGGCAGAGAAGGTGAGAAGCCGCCTCCTCCTCAGAATTATGGGGAGGAGGAAAAAGTCCAGCCAATGAAATTGACCTGGACTTGAAGGAAGCATTAATGCTTTTGGGCACAAAGGCTGGATTGGGGCATAAAACAGCAGACCCGCCATCTTCCCGGATCCTGAGGCATGTGGGAGCCACTGAAAGGGCGGTCAGGTCACTCACTCTCTTAACTGATGCTAGCGCTAGCAGCAATGCAGTTTTAAGTGACAGGAACTTGAGTGAGACCTGGTCCAAGGGTTCAAATGGGGCTTTGGATAAGCCGTGCAGAACCACCGTTAGATCCCACTGGGGAAAAAGCGGGCGGGACACAGGTCTGTTCCTCCTGACACCTTTTAGAAAACGTTTTGTGAGGGGATGATTGAAAACAGATCTATCTCCAAACCCTTGATGACAGGATGAGATAGCTGCAGCATATGTTTTAATAGTGCTGAAGGCGAGGCCCCTGTCCATCAGTATCTGCAGAAACGACAGGACATCCGCCAGCTGGCAGGAGAGCGCTTGAACATTCCGCTCTGTGCTCCATTTCTGGAAAGCTGCCCATTTAGCAGCGTAAGACGCAATGGTAGAGGGCGCCCGCGCACTCTGAATCGTGGCGACCACATCATGCGGCAGCCCAGAAGCCTCTAAGCGTGACCGCTCAGCGGCCAGACCCACAGCCGTTGGCCTATTTCCGGAGGATGTTTGATTATCCCATCCGCCTGGAGAAGGGCGTCCGCCCTCCACGGGAGCCTCCACGGGGAGCCGGACACTAGCGCTTGCAGGTCCGGAAACCATGACGCGGACAAGCGCCTGGGAGCCACCAGAATCACCGAGAGCCGTTCCGACCGAATTCGGTCTAAGAGACGGGGAATCAGAGGGACTGGTGGAAACGCATAAAGGAGCGCTCGAGGCCAGGGCTGGTGTGAGAAGGCGTCCGCCCCGAGCGGAGGTCCGTCCCGGGGACTCAGGGAAAACCACAGGCGACACTGAGCGTTTTCGCGAGCCGCAAACAGATCCACAGACGGTTCCCCGAACCTGATCCAGATCTGTGATATCAGTGCGGGATGCAGACGCCAGTCGGAGTCGCGGGGTCCCCCTCTCGACAGGATGTCTGCCGCTACATTCAGGACCCCCGGAATGTAGATGGCCCTGATGGACAGCAGGTGGACATGTGTCCAACACAGTAAATCTGTGGCGACACGCAACAGAGGGAGGGATCGAACTCCCCCTTGGCGATTTATGTAGGCTGCCGCCACCTGGTTGTCTGTGTGAACTTCGACATGACGGCCCTCGAGAAGGGCAGCAAAGTGTCTGATCACATTCCTCACTGTCATAAGCTCCAACACATTTATGTGCTCGTGCGTGTGGGAGGGCCAACGATCCGCCACCGTATGGGACAAGCACGTGCCCCCCCACCCCGACAGTGACGCATCCGTAAACACAGATACGTGTGACGCAGGACGTCCGATGGGAACCCCGCGTGAGAGGATGCAGGGGTTCCCCCAGTGAGCGAGGTCCCCGCCCACTGAAGGGGGAATCCTCAACATACGTCTCTTTTGACGTATCGGGTGCACCCGGAGGCGGGTGAACCAACGTTGCAAGCGCCTCGTGTGCAGCAAGCCTAGCGGTACCACAGCGTGGGCTGCGGACATCATGCCCAGGAGTTTCATGACTAACAGGGCTCTCACGATCTTGCGGGGTTGTACACGGGAGATCACAGTGGAGAGATCTGCCGCTCTTGCAGGCGACAAACGTGCTCTCATCAGGGAGGCGTCCAACTCCACCCCGAGATACACAATCGACTGGGATGGAAGAACGGAGCTCTTTTCCCAGTTTATAGAAAACCCCAGGGTCGACAGATGCTCTGTCAACCTCCTGGTTTGCTGTGACGCCTCGTCCTTGGACCGAGCGCACAGGAGAAGATCGTCCAAGTAAAATAAAACCCTCATTCCCTCCATACGCAGTGGCTGCAGCGCGGTCTCCAGACATTTGGAGAAGGTGCGCGGGGCTAGCGAGTAGCCGAAAGGGAGGCGATTGAACTGATATTGAACTCCCTTGAACGAAAAACGCAGAAACTTCCGGTGATTCGGAATTACTGGTATGTGGAAGTATGCGTCTTTCAGGTCGATTGACGTGAACCAATCCCCGGGGCGCACATATTCCAGGACTTGTCTCATCGTTAACATGCGGAAATGCATTACTGCTATGGAGCAGTTGAACAGGGACAGGTCGAGAATCGGTCTCATTCCTCCCGACTTCTTCGGTACTATGAAGTAGCGGGAGTAGAAGCCCGAGAGCTCTTGTCCGCGAGGGACTCGTGAAATAGCGTCCTTGGACAGAAGTTCCCGCAACTCCAGCTCTAGAGCCTGAGACTGTACTTGCGATGTGAACGTCGTCTCCACGATCCCGTTGAAGGGAGGTGGAGTGACCTGAAAATGAAGTGTGTGACCGCAATGAATGGTGTCCGAAATCCATTTGCTCATGATACAAAGGCGGCGCCACTCGTGCGCGCGTTCCGACAGAGGACGCGTGTGCGCGGTCACGTGAGCAACGACTGAGGGTTGTGCATGCGCCCTTACCGCCGTCGCCCATACCAGAGAACTGGGGGCGACCCATGGAGGGCTGCGCTCGAAAGGGCGGGTGCGAAACAGCTGGAACAGGCTGGTCCGCACCGCGGAGCGTGGAGTCCGAAAGTGAAGGACGAGTGGGAGCCGAGCCTGTGCACGGGGGCGACAAAGTGCCAGCGGACGAAGCCGCGCACTGTGCCGCCGCGCGTGGTCGAGACAGCGACCTGACATCTCGCCCCACCCGACGATGTGGTGAGAGTTGGGCCCGGCCGGATGCTGGGGCCGGAGCGCCAATGGAGCGCACCCTTACGGTTGGCCGTATATTATGACTGCCTGCAGGAACATGTGTGCGTGCAGCAGTGCTTGGTGTGGGGAACATGTGTGAGAACTCGGCAGAGGATTCTGCGGAGGACTGTAGGATTGTGCTCTTTGAGTGACATGTTTTGGGTTTTATTTCAAAACCAACATCAACATTACAATCATGTACACACACATTCCCCCCAAAGAGTCACTTCCGTGGCTGCTTTCGGCGAGGCTCGTGCACCTGGGACTGCCAAGACGGCGTCTGCTGGCCCCGCCGGAACCGTTGCCCGCCATCTCGCTGGTCCCGCTGATGTGGAGCCGAAGCGGGAGGCCGGCTCCGTGGAGCGGACGGTGCAGCTGGGCGTTTGAAGCTTCCGCGCCGTTCGTCCCATCCTCTGGCAGAACGGCCGGAGTGCGAGGCTGACCGAGGGTGAACCAGGTCTCGTACCGTAGCCGATAGTTCGGCCGTCTTCTGAGCCCTCTCAATGACGCCCCTAAGATGGGGACCAAACAGAACATCGGTGGTGATGGGGCCGTCCAGCATCTCCCTTTGCAGATGCTCCGGAATGGAGGGCAGGGCCTTGAGCCAGATCGCTCGCTGGATGAGGGTCTGCCAGGCAGCGATGCGAGCAGAACCGGTGAGCACAGCAGCACACAAATTGAGGATAGCATCAGCAGTCTTAGTAATGACGGCCTTCGACTCCTCGGGGGCTTCCAGCTCCTCCATCATCCTCGAGACGCCGAAGGCAAGGAGGGCGATGTTATTCCCTGCAGCGCCGGTCTGAAAGGCACACTGATGTGCGCGGTCGGTGAGCCGCGTCAGCAGCTAGTCATGTTTTGAAGCGGGAACAGCTCGCGGGCCAGCGAGGTGGTTCTTGGCGCCAAACAGCGAGGCCAAGTCCGGCTCTAGCGGAGGAACGGACGGCCAGCCTTGGTCGGAAAACCCCTCGACCTTGGTGATGGGCGCAAAGGTGGAGACTGGTGCCTTGAGCTTGGCAGGCTCGGAGAAGGCGGCAGACCAGCAGCTCATAGCAGCAGGGAAGCGCGGCCGAATAGGGTCTAGACAGCGTGTCTGAGTTGCCCCGAAGATTCCCGCCAAATCATCCGCTTCAGGCGGGGCTGGTTCTGGCACAGCTAGCCCCTTGTGGGCTGCTGCCGCAGAAATGATGGCGGGCAGCTCCTGGAGCAGTGCTCTTACTGCTGGCAGGGAGGAGCGAGAAGCCACTGGGGCAGAAGGACCCGCTGGGCGGAGCTCATCGACCTCCGTTATGTCTAGGAGGGATGCCGCCTCGTCGTAGTTCTCGCTGTCGGTGACGTCATCCAGCCGGTTGAAGCCAGCCGGCTCCTGACCGGCGTCGAAGAAATCCAACGCCTTGTCCAGCGGGTACGAGTCAGCCACCGGAAATTCTTCGTCGGCGGCGGGAGTGAAGTACTCGACCCGGCGAATCTTCTCTGCCACGGGCAGAGCGGCACAGAACGGGCACGAGGCCTGCGGGGTCAAGGCCAGGCCAGCGTGGTGAGCCCCGAGACAGACCTCACACTTAGCGTGCAGGTCTCCGCTGGAAATGGAGCCCGACTGGCAGGTCGGGCAGGGTCTGGCGTCGCTGGACATGGCTGGTAAGTCTTCTCGGATAATCTTGCTCTTTCTGGATAAATTTGCTCTTTAAGAAGCTCTCAGCTTGGCATGAAGAGAAAAAGGGGGCGAGCAGTGGGGTCACTGCGGTTATATACCACGAGGGGGCCCACTATTGGTGGGCGTACATTTAAGCTCTTCATGATTGGCTGATGCGGAGATCATCCTTCCAATAGCAGCTCGCTTAAGGGCTAAGACTAGACGAAATAGAACAGCTGCTGCGTTCACAGAAACGGCGATCCGTGCTGCAAACCCCGCAGTGAATCGGCGTGTTTCCAGTACAGACTTGATCATGTTTGTCCAATTGTTTGTGCAATAATCAGATTTTTATTTTACTTCCACAAAATGCACGTTCTGGATTAGAGGTGTGACTCTTCACTTGTCTCCCGATTCGATTATGATTATTGGGTGAACGATTCAATTCGATTCGATATCCCGATGCATCACGATTATTTCATATTGATTTGTTTTCATCGATGAATAGAAGATGTCAGATAGTTGCTTTTTATTATTTTTATCTAAAACGTAATTGACACAACCTGCCATCCCTCAAAAGCTCTCCATTCACAACAGGTTAGGACAAAACATTTAAACATTTAAGAAGATTTAACAAAGTAAAACATCTGTTTCCTCGTTCAGCACCATGCCTCAGGCTGAGAAAAACACGCTTTGCAAAAACTCACAAAATCTAAAAAAGTACTGAAAACCTACAGGGCACATAATGTAATAATAAAATACATAATGGGTTCATAAATGAGTGTTTAATGTCTCTGAGCAGCTCTAGAGTCAGATATTGATGCCGCAGTTGAAGGGTGTCAGAAATGACACCAAATGAAATGTTTGACTTAATTTGTTATTTTATTTGAACCCAGTTGTTCATTTCTGAAGTGTTGGAGAATGAATCAAGTTCTGTTTGATGCAGAAAATAATAAAACAGAAAACAAATTCTACACTTCCAATAATATTTAAGATGTGTGTTTTATTCTTTCTGATAATAACACCAGCAGAAGGCTGTGGGCTGGATTAGGATTAAATTACCCAGCTGATGGATCTCCTTCACTAACCAGCTAACTACAAACCTTTCCACTAACCTGTCCTGTGTGACCCTCATGTCCATGCTGTCTCTGGAGGAGCAGATAGGAGACTAGATCTCCTGTAACCTAAAATGAACCAAAGCTTCCTCCCAGTTTCTCTTTAAGCTGAATTTAACATCAGTTTATCATCATTACACAAAATAATAAAGTGGAACAAGAACTTCTGTCTTCCATTTCTCTCTCCTTTTAACTTCTCCGTGTCCCTAAATAAAAGAGACAGACGATCACGCTGCAGCCGCCGTCATTGGACCCCCCCACACTTGCTGAGCGGAGCGCGCTGCGTGACAACCCGCTCAGTTAACATAATTCACAGCCCAAATCCAACAGAACCGGTCGGGCTGATTCGGTTCTGGTTCTGTCTCAGGTTACAACTCTAGCGCTCTGCCCTGCAGTACCACATTAAGGCGGAATCACTTGGTAAATGTGGAGGACGCTCACTCTTACAGATTTGGATGGTGCGCTGGTGCCGCCGTTTAAACAAAACTACATTCCACTATAATCGATTATGGCGTACTCTTCTACGACGCAGAATCGTTTATGTCCGCATCCCGATGCATCGATTTGATTCTTTTCCTCAGCTCTAATCTGGATTAGATATTACTGAAACAGGGACGGCTTGCCATCATTTTCAAAAGCCGGCGCTCGTTAATTAGGCCGTCAGTTTTAAAGTCAGGTGTTCCACATGACAGCAGGGAGGCTCGCTAGCTGTTGCACACATGCGCAGTGGGCATTATTATTTAACAATCCGAATGGCTCTATACAAGCACGTCAACGCAATGATGATCGGACAAAACCACTCCCTCAATCAGGTTTAAATTTCATTCTGATCGGGCCGAATCGGATCAGAATATTCCAGTTGACATGTTTACATGCAGAGTTTTAAATTTGATTGGGCATTCAATCTGATTAACTGTTCTCATGTAACGTGGCTTCTGAGTGATATGGTGACCTGGTCTCTTCCTTCTTCCCCAGCTACGATGGTGTGGCTTGTGAACATGGCAGACATTGAGAGGCCAAACAGGAACTCAGCAGAAGTGGGTTTACCCCAGCAGAACACTCATGGAGGTGAGTGGGCATCAGGAAGGGGCTGGTCAGAGCCACACCTGGTTCCTGGGTCTGTAATTGTTCTGGATTCTGACCGACTTCCTTTTTTAGAAGCTGTGGCGTCTCCGGCACCCGCGAGTCCATCACCGGACGATGGTGGCTTCACGTCTACTTGGATCAACCAGCAGCAGCACCAGCTGGGACCGCTTCAGTCCACTGAGGAAACCAGACGTGAGATCCAGCAGATGCCCTCCGCCCGCCCCCCTGTTGAAGACGATGATGAAGAAAGTGAGTAATGGATGACTTAATGACTCACTGTTCTGAGCTACAACCAGATGGGGAAAGACATTCTGGTCTGTTTTCAGACCTCCGGTATAAACCCAGGTTTATGGGTTTATGAGTTTGAACCCAGAGAGCTTCACAGGTTCTCTCTTCCTCACAGTTTCCTAAGATTTTTTGCTTCATTTGTTTGTTGACTGGTGAGAGTTAAATGCCCACCACGTAACTGAAGGGTTAAAGGTTCAAGCCCTGTCTGTTGCAGCTGTTAGCCCCTTTCACATCTGGGTGAGTCCAGACCGGTTTGGGTCGGTCCGTCTCGTCTCGGCCCCACACAGCCAGGTTTTGTTCACACAGCCTTCTGAGGAACACAGATGTTTTCAAGCACATGGATGGGGAGAATTTCGTGGTGTTGCTGAGAGCATTTTTTAATTTGGAGACTCTGATGTGAAGCATACTGCCACACCTGATTACAACCGCATCTGATTACCAACACACCTGATTACTGCCACACCTGATTACAACCGCATCTGATTACCACCACACCTGATTACTGCCACACCTGATTACAACCGCATCTGATTACCACCACACCTGATTACAAACGCATCTGATTACTACCACACCTGATTACTACCACACCTGATTACTACCGCACCTGATTACCACCGCATCTGATTACTACCACACCTGATTACTACCGCACCTGATTACCACCACACCTGATTACTGCCACACCTGATTACTGCCACACCTGATTACTGCCACACCTGATTACTACCACACCTGATTACAACCGCATCTGATTACTACCACACCTGATTACAACCGCATCTAATTACTACCACACCTGATTACAACCGCATCTGATTACTACCACACCTGATTACTACCGCATCTGATTACTACCACACCTGATTACAACCGCATCTGATTACTACCACACCTGATTACTACCACACCTGATTACAACCGCATCTGATTACTACCACACCTGATTACTACCACACCTGATTACAACCGCATCTGATTACTACCACTCCTGATTACCACTACACCTAATTACTGCCACACCTGATTACTACCACACTTGATTACTACCACACCTGATTACCGCCACACCTGATTACTACCACACCTGATTACCACCACACCTGATTACTACCACACCGGATTACTACCACACCTGATTACAACCGCATCTGATTACTACCACACCTGATTACAACCGCATCTGATTACTACCACACCGGATTACTACCACACCTGATTACAACTGCATCTGATTACTACCACACCTGATTACAACCGCATCTGATTACTACCACACCTGATTACTACCACACCTGATTACAACCGCATCTGATTACTACCACACCTGATTACAACCGCATCTGATTACTACCACACCTGATTACTACCGCACCTGATTACCACCACACCTGATTACTGCCACACCTGATTACTACCACACCTGATTACAACCGCATCTGATTACTACCACACCTGATTACAACCACATCTGATTACTACCACACCTGATTACAACCGCATCTGATTACTACCACACCTGATTACTACCACACCTGATTACAACCGCATCTGATTACTACCACACCTGATTACAACCGCATCTGATTACCAACACACCTGATTACTGCCACACCTGATTACAACCGCATCTGATTACCACCACACCTGATTACTGCCACACCTGATTACAACCGCATCTGATTACCACCACACCTGATTACAAACGCATCTGATTACTACCACACCTGATTACTACCACACCTGATTACAACCGCATCTGATTACTACCACACCTGATTACAACCGCATCTGATTACTACCACACCTGATTACTACCGCACCTGATTACCACCACACCTGATTACTGCCACACCTGATTACTACCACACCTGATTACAACCGCATCTGATTACTACCACACCTGATTACAACCACATCTGATTACTACCACACCTGATTACAACCGCATCTGATTACTACCACACCTGATTACTACCACACCTGATTACTACCACACCTGATTACAACCTCATCTGATTACTACCACACCTGATTACAACCGCATCTGATTACCAACACACCTGATTACTGCCACACCTGATTACAACCGCATCTGATTACCACCACACCTGATTACTGCCACACCTGATTACAACCGCATCTGATTACCACCACACCTGATTACAAACGCATCTGATTACTACCACACCTGATTACTACCACACCTGATTACTACCGCACCTGATTACCACCGCATCTGATTACTACCACACCTGATTACTACCGCACCTGATTACCACCACACCTGATTACTGCCACACCTGATTACTGCCACACCTGATTACTGCCACACCTGATTACTGCCACACCTGATTACTACCACACCTGATTACAACCGCATCTGATTACAACCGCATCTAATTACTACCACACCTGATTACAACCGCATCTGATTACTACCACACCTGATTACTACCGCATCTGATTACTACCACACCTGATTACAACCGCATCTGATTACTACCACACCTGATTACTACCACACCTGATTACAACCGCATCTGATTACTACCACACCTGATTACTACCACACCTGATTACAACCGCATCTGATTACTACCACTCCTGATTACCACTACACCTAATTACTGCCACACCTGATTACTACCACACTTGATTACTACCACACCTGATTACCGCCACACCTGATTACTACCACACCTGATTACCACCACACCTGATTACTACCACACCGGATTACTACCACACCTGATTACAACCGCATCTGATTACTACCACACCTGATTACAACCGCATCTGATTACTACCACACCGGATTACTACCACACCTGATTACAACTGCATCTGATTACTACCACACCTGATTACAACCGCATCTGATTACTACCACACCTGATTACTACCACACCTGATTACAACCGCATCTGATTACTACCACACCTGATTACAACCGCATCCCGCATCTGATTACTACCACACCTGATTACAACCGCATCTGATTACTACCACACCGGATTACTACCACACCTGATTACAACTGCATCTGATTACTACCACACCTGATTACAACCGCATCTGATTACTACCACACCTGATTACTACCACACCTGATTACAACCGCATCTGATTACTACCACACCTGATTACAACCGCATCTGATTACTACCACACCTGATTACTACCGCACCTGATTACCACCACACCTGATTACTGCCACACCTGATTACTACCACACCTGATTACAACCGCATCTGATTACTACCACACCTGATTACAACCACATCTGATTACTACCACACCTGATTACAACCGCATCTGATTACTACCACACCTGATTACTACCACACCTGATTACTACCACACCTGATTACAACCGCATCTGATTACTACCACACCTGATTACAACCGCATCTGATTACTACCACACCTGATTACAACCGCATCTGATTACTACCACACCTGATTACTACCACACCTGATTACAACCGCATCTGATTACTACCACACCTGATTACCACTAAACCTAATTACTGCCACACCTGATTACTACCACACTTGATTACTACCACACCTGATTACCGCCACACCTGATTACTACCACACCTGATTACCACCACACCTGATTACTACCACACCTGATTACTACCACACCTGATTACAACCGCATCTGATTACTACCACACCTGATTACTACCACACCTGATTACAACCGCATCTGATTACTACCACACCTGATTAAAACTACACCTAATTACTGCCACACCTGATTAAACCCGCATCTGATTACTACCACACCTGATTACTACCACACCTGATTACAACCGCTTCTGATTACTACCACACCTGATTAAAACTACACCTAATTACTGCCACACCTGATTAAACCGGCATCTGATTACTACCACACCTGATTACTACCACACCTGATTACAACCGCATCTGATTACTACCACACCTGATTACAACCGCATCTGATTACTACCACACCTGATTACTACCACACCTGATTACAACCGCATCTGATTACTACCACACCTGATTACAACCGCATCTGATTACTACCACACCTGATTACAACCGCATCTGATTACTACCACACCTGATTACTACCACACCTGATTACAACCGCATCTGATTACTACCACACCTGATTACTACCACACCTGATTACAACCGCATCTGATTACTACCACACCTGATTACTACCACACCTGATTACAACCGCATCTGATTACTACCACACCTGATTACCACTACACCTAATTACTGCCACACCTGATTACTACCACACTTGATTACTACCACACCTGATTACCGCCACACCTGATTACTACCACACCTGATTACCACCACACCTGATTACTACCACACCTGATTAATACCACACCTGATTACAACCGCATCTGATTACTACCACACCTGATTACTACCACACCTGATTACAACCGCATGTGATTACTACCACACCTGATTAAAACTACACCTAATTACTGCCACACCTGATTAAACCCGCATCTGATTACTACCACACCTGATTACTACCACACCTGATTACAACCGCATCTGATTACTACCACACCTGATTAAAACTACACCTAATTACTGCCACACCTGATTAAACCCGCATCTGATTACTACCACACCTGATTACTACCACACCTGATTACAACCGCATCTGATTACTACCACACCTGATTACCACCACACCTGATTACCGCCACACCTGATTACTACCACACCTGATTACCACCACACCTGATTACTACCACACCTGATTACTACCACACCTGATTACAACCGCATCTGATTACTACCACACCTGATTAAAACTACACCTAATTACTGCCACACCTGATTAAACCCGCATCTGATTACTACCACACCTGATTAAAACTACACCTAATTACTGCCACACCTGATTAAACCCGCATCTGATTACTACCACACCTGATTACTACCACAGCTGATTACTACCGCATCTGATTACTACCACACCTGATTACCGCCACACCTGATTACCACCACACCTGATTACTACCATACCTTATTACTACCACACCTGATTATTATCAGACATAGGGCTGGGCGATATATCGAAAATTTATCGTTATTGAAATTTCTGACTCTTATTGTGATAATTTTTCCCATGTCAAAATGTGATGATAAAAGAATGAAAAGATGTGTGTAGGTTGGCAACGTTCATGTCCCTTTAAGAAGCTGTACCACCTTGAGTCACGTAAAAATGTGACTCGACGTGATACATGTGACAACTTTTGTTTCAGCGCATACCTGTAGTTATCGTCCGTTTATCGTTATCAAGGTGAAATCCTCAATATATCGCAATATTGATTTTAGGCCATATCGCCCAACCCTAATCAGATGCGAATACTACAACTCCTGATTATTATCGCATCTGATTACTACCACACCTGATTATTACCAGCCGTGAATACTACCACACCTGACTACTACGAGACTACTACAGGAGGACACCCAAAAGTGTTGCTCAGAATGAAGTTACACATCTCCACTATCTTCTGGTGTAAAGTAATAATTTCATGAGGGATTATATTTGTAGCTGTGGCTCATCAAATGCAATATTGCAACTTTGGCACCTAAAGGGTTAATTTTACAGTCTTCAGCAGGCCTTTCAGTTATAAGCCTGTGCATTTATAATCTTTATTCATTTATAATTTAGTATTATTGAATGTACACGAGTGGGTTCAAGTAAAACATTTTATTTAGAGTTCATTTGTATTGTGCATTGTTGTTATGTCAGTGGTAAATTTACATTTTCAAGGTTTTGTAACAGATTTATTGCAATGCCTTGATTTTAGTGAGGTTAAATGGTAAATGGCCTGTATTTGTATAGCACCTTCTTAGGGTTCTAGGCCCCCCCAAGGCGCTTCACAACACAATCAGTCATTCACCCATTCACACACACATTCACACGCTGGTGGAGATGAGCTACGAGCTAGGTTAGTACACATCGTAGCCGTAAATTCTATGGTTGTAATTATTGTCATGATATTTTCTTTTGGTGTTTTGGTTTACGGCCTCGGTGCATCCCTACTAATTACTACCTCACCTGGTCACTGCCTCACCTGAAGTTCCAACGGGATCCATCTGGGTTTCATCCTAAACTTTTGCCTCAGTGTGAAACAACTCCAAATATGGTCACGTGAGGAAACTGTAACAGATGTGCTTAGATAGTTTTAATTCTTCTTTAAACACAGCGTAGTAGAAGATTTGTTTTTACCTTTTTTTACCTTTGATTTTCTTAATGCTTAATAATACACTTAGTAACAGTGAGGGGACCCTTATTGTAAAGTGTTACCAAACAAAACCTTCCATCCAGATTCAACATAATTATCCTACAAATGCATCTCGTTTAAATGTGTATGTAAAATACAAAATCAGGTCATTTAGTTAATGCTTTCATTTTCTGGGAGAAGAAAGAAAACAGAAACAAAACACAATAAAGATTTATCTAATACCAGCATTTAGCTCACCTCTCTGGCTTTGTTGGCTAACATCGTGCACTCTAAACCACATTTTGGTGTGCGGCTGTAAGAATGTTCCTACAGATGTTTTGGTTTCCCCTAACCCCGCCATGAAGCTGAGTTTGTAATTCAGACCAGTGAAATCACAGATCCTCTCCTTTAATCATCATTTTCGAGTTTTCCTTCCTCTGAACCCATAAAACAGTTTTGGGATGTTTTTACTGTCCCCCCTCTCTGTGAAAGTATGTTGCCCTTTTTAGTCAAAACAGATTAGGAAGCAATCATTTTTATGGCAATTGCTGGTTTTCTTGTCTTCACTGTCTGGTGGTCCTGAGCTGGTTTTAGTTTAAACCTTAGTACAAGTATGGGGTCGGAGCTCCCGTTTTTACGGTAATTACAGCTGGGCTCTGCTGGGGCCGTCTGAATAGACTACACCCTGACTGTGGCCACCTCCTGTGATTTCAGGGGGCGTCAAGCTGGGACTCGGGGACTTCATCTTCTACAGCATGCTGGTGGGGAAGGCCTCTGCTACCGCCAGCGAGGACTGGAACACCACGCTCGCCTGCTTTGTTGCCATCCTCATCGTGAGTGATTCTTTATTTTCACATCAAGCTGAAGCCACCAAACCCTCGTCTGCCTTGTGTGAACCACCTGATTGTTTAATTATGTGTTTTCCTTCAGAGACGCCTTTGTTTGGGGTTTAATCACTCAGTTTGGTTTTGCTCCTCTCTGTGCCTGCAGGGCCTCTGTCTGACTCTGCTCCTCCTCGCCATCTTTAAGAAAGCCCTGCCGGCTCTGCCCATCTCCATTTTCTTTGGCCTGGTCTTTTACTTTGCCACAGATAATTTGGTCCGGCCCTTCATGGATAAACTGGCGCTGCACCAGTTCTACGTTTAGCAGGACGCTGCCCTGATGACCTTCGCTCTCCTGCCAACATGAGGGTGCCCCCATCATGCCTGGAACAACAAAGGCTGCTGCAGTGGCCCCTCCGGCCCCCCCCCCCCCCCACACACTCCCTCTGAAGAACTCATGCCAATAGACACAAGTTGTTTTTGCTCTGCCTTCCTTCCTGGCACCAAGAGAGGGTTCATCCCCCACATTCACCTCCACCCCACTCCACCCAGACAACAATAGCTGAGTATTTAATTACATTTCAGCCAATGAGACTTTTCTCTCTCAACACAAGACCTCATCTTCAGTTTGGTAAGGAGCGCTCTCATGCAACTCCCAGACCAAGTGAGATCATTGGATCTTAATTCCTGCAGGTAAGCTGCTCCGATAGCTTGTCTGCTTCCCAGCCACACGTGTCCCACCACCGGGAGTTTCCCAAGTGTCGCCTCCAGCTGGAGCGGAGGTGCCTTCCTCAGGGACACCGAGATGTGGAGAGAAGGAAGATGGGTGATAAAATCTCCCTTCAGAGACTTTACCCAAGCATCGTTCCTGACTCAAGCACACCTTCATCCCCTCTGACCCCAGGACTGGAACCCGTTGATCACACTGATGGAGTCAGGTAGTGACACTGCTAGTGGATCAGAGCGAGTAGTTAGATTGTCCGTCACCAGAACGCGCTTTGCTCTCTGCTGTCAAAAAGTGGTTAAAATAGTTTGCTTGTATTTTCCAACGAGACACTACAACTGAAAACACGTTTTTAAGCAGCTGTCTGTTTCTCGTGAGGAGAGAGGATGCAGGGTTTATTTTATTGTGACCATGCTTTGTGTTTCCTGCCCACGGTTTTCAAATTAAGAGCTCACAGTTTGGAGAGATACATAGAGGCGTTCTCACACATCAGCCACGAACTGTTAGCCGCCAGGCAGTCGGAGTTTCAGTGCCTTGCTCAAGGGCATTTCCCTAATTGTTATTGTAGTTGTGAGACATACATGTGACGTGTTTTCTTTCCCTTACTGAGATGGAGCGTTTTTATTTTTCACCAGTCCAGGGATTGTAAGCTGTGCCGATCCAGACGCAGACGTAAACCTTTAGGCTCCGCCCGCCCTCATGGCGCTCACCTGGTGCTGTTTGGAACTATGCTACGTCAAACACTGAAGCTACTTCAGCTCTGCACGGATTCTTGTTTTTCCTACATCCTGATGAGAAACCTTTTGAAACTTGAGTTTTAATCAGCTTCCTGGTGACTCTTCTAACCCAGATTGTGTCCAGCTAGTCGACATTCTGATGAAGAGGGACTAGCTCTAGTAAAAAACAAGACAAAATGAATCACAGAAAATCTTTTAGTCTCAGAAAACAAACCAAAAAGTCTGACTTAAAGCTAAACTCGGTGAGTGAGCGATTGTACCAGAGGACCAGCTGCACTGACGCTTCTTCTTTGCTGAATTTGGGTTTGGTGCTTGCAGACTAGAGACCCCGGAGGGAACAACCACGTAATATTTGTTCAAGTGTTTTTTCCCTTGGTGTTTTAGGGAAGCGGTTGGGTGAGTGGCTTCTTTATTCTGTATTTCACATGCATATATGTGTGTTATGCAAAACTCTTCTGATTCAGATTTTGTTCTTTTTTTTTTTAAATAAACAAACTAAAAGTATGTTTTGTCATCTTATTGTCTGTAACCTGACGCGGAAACAAAGAGGTTTTATTCTGGACGTCCTTCTGGACAACAAAGTTGTCAAAAAAGTTCACGATGTCCTGTTGAGGTTGTGTCGTCTCACGAAGTGTGTGTGTGTGTTCTCGTAATTACTACCTACTGAAGACCATCATGAGGTTTTAACAAACAGAGTGAGGTCATTTTTCAAAGAGAAGACATTTTTGTGGTCCTCGCTTTTTTAAAAGTTTAGAAGTTTTAGGGGTATTTCTTTCATTCATTTTATTTATAAAGCCCCGTCCCACCCCCAATCAAGGGGGCCCAAGGTGCTGAACATGGCGCAGAGAAGCAGCACAATAAAACAGCTCTATAATAAAATACAGAGAAACAAGAAAAGCTAAAACCAATATAAGAATAGTGATCAAAAGCATTAAAATGTGAATAGAAACAGATCTAAAATACAGCTTAAGCCTCGCTTTAAAAGTGGGCAGCGATGTGGACTGCTTGATTTCTTGTGGGAGTTTGTTCCAAAGCGGAGGACCTAGAACTGCAAAGGCGCGATCACCCCTAGACTTATGCTTTGATCACGGTACCACCAAAAGGTCACTCTGACCTGAATGTAGCGATCTTGCAGGGACATAACGGGTCAGCAGGGAGGCTAAATATGGTGGCGGTGATCCAGACAGGGATTGAAAAATAAGGACCAGGATTTTGAACAAGATGCAACTCTTCAACAGTAGCCAGTCCAAAGCTGTCAGGAGGGGAGTGGCATGCTCCCACTTACGTGCTCCGTACAGAAATCTGGCAACAGTGTTTAGGACCAGCTTGAGCCGAGTCATTAAGGACTGGCTCAAGCCAGCATAGAGGGAGCTTTGGCAACAGTTTTCAACTCCTGTTTTGTTAAGATCGACTTAATATTAGATAAACGCCTTAACTGATGGAGACACGAACGAACAACAGAGTTCACCTGACTATCAAATCTTAGACCACAGTCTATCTTGACACCCAAGTCTGTAATCAGACTTCTCATAGGGGAGCAACAATGAATGGCCTGTATTTGATATAATGCCTTCTAGAGCCCTGGAACCCCTCAAGGCTCTTTACAACACAACCAGTCATTCACACACTGGTGGGGATGAGCTACGAAGTAGCCACAGCTGCCCTGGGGCACACTGACAGAGGTGAGGCTGCCGAGCACTGGCGCCACCGATCTCTCCGACCACCACCAGCAGGCAACGTGGGTTAAGTGTCTTGCCCAAGGACACAACGACAGCGACAGACTGAGGGGGGCTCGAACCTGCTACTTTCCGATTACGGGGCGAGCACTTAACTCCTGTGCTACCGTCGCCCCAAAAGGTCCAATCCATGGGGTTGGCGGTCATTTGGAGTAAATCTGTCATGCCCCTGCTCTGGCCAAGCCCCGTTTCCCCAGCAACCACAACCAGCTCACCATCAACCTCATCCAGACCACCTGTCTCGCATTAACTCCTCATCAGCTCCACCTGCAATGCTCCCTATAAAACACCAGGACCAACACCAAGCCAGTGTCAGATTATTGAAAGCATTTGCCAGTAGATCTCCAGCACTCTTAACCTCTGCAAGTTTCTTCCTGTTAAAAGGGAGTTTTCCTCTCCACTGTCTCTAAATGCTTGCTTAGACTTAGTGTGGAAGACCTGATGCTGCCGGGGCAGACGGCTCCTCTGATGGCGTTTCCTTGCCTTACCTTACTTGGCTCATCTGGACTCAGCCAAATATAATTTTTACTTGTGTGTGTGTGTGCGTGCGTGTGTGTGTGTGCGTGCGTGCGCGTGTGCTTGCATATGTCTGTTAATGTTTTTAACCTGTTATGGGAATCTGGGGTCATTCTGTAAAGCACTTTGAGTAGCACTATGTTTGAAAGGCGCTTTATAAATACATTTGATTGATTGATTGATTGATAGTATGAGGATTGCTGTAAACTCACTGACACTAGTCAGTGACTTGATGCAATTTGCTGGGATCCTTATATAGTAAACTTTTTACTGATTGGCTTAATGAACTGACCTGTATTGGAATGTTTACTATGTGAAGTGCCTTGAGAAGACTCTTGTCTTGTCTTGATTTGGCGTTATATAAACAAACTTGAATTGAATTGAAATTAATTAACCCTCGACTCTCGCATCTCAACTCTGTTCTGGACCTTCGGATACCCCTTTGTCTACACCCTGCCTGGTTTATCTCATGCATCTGATTACCTGGATTTCTGACCTCTGACCTGGATCCTGGACTCTGCCTCTTGCCTGCCCCTTTTGGAACTACTCTGATCTCCCCAGCTCTGACCCCCACTCTCCTCTTGACCAAGCCTCTGCTACTGCCCTTCCTTCAGACTGGCAACATTCTTCTGTGTTCTCCATAACAAAAACTTTAAAGCGCCTTACTGTGTCTTGGTTGTCTTCATGGGTCTCTCCGGTCTGGTCATTACAAAAAACTTATTATTTCAGTTTTTCCCTTATTTAAAGAAAGGAAGTTGGACCCATCCATTGGGTAATATTATGGAGGCAATTCACTAGCTGCTGTATGCTATCTCTGGCCCCCTGTTTAACAGGCATGTACAGCTGACAATCATCAGCATAGAGATGGAAACTATTGTTATGTTTTCTAAACAACAGTCCCAGTGGTAGCAGAGGGAGAACAGCAGGGGGCCCAAAACAGAGCGTTGAGGAACCCCTCACCTAAGCTTAGCATCCCCTGAAGAATAAGGGGAAATGAGAAAGTCCTATCCATGAGGTAGGACCTCATCCACTCTAACGCAGAACCAGTGAGCCCCACCCAGTGTTCCAGTCGATTCAACAGATTCTGATGGTCAACAATATCAAATGCTGCTAAGTCCAGTAGCAGCAGAACCACAGCCTCACCTGCATCAGTTACTAAAAATATATCATTTAGAATTTTTAAGATAGCAGTTTCAGTGCTGTGTCCAGCCCGAAAACCAGAGAGAAATGGTTCCAAGATGTCATTTTGGGCAAGGAAAGACTGAAGCTGTAGATACACAACACGCTCCAGTATTTTAGCAAAGAATGGCAAATTTGAGATTGAGGTATGGTTTGAATTAAGTTTTTGTTGAGGTTAGGGTTAGGAATCGATCAGCATTGGTAACTTATGGTTAGGGTATGGGTTAGGCATAGTGGAGTCACAAAAATGAATGGAAGTCAATGGAGGGTCCTCACTATGAGACAGAGGTGTGTGTGTGTGTGTGTGTGTGTGTGTGTGTGTGTGTGTGTGTGTGTGTGTGTGTGTGTGTGTGTGTGTGTCCTCTACACTTACACCACCTAACTTATGTCCTCTTACACTGCATACATAACTCTCTTCTTTGGTCTTCCTCTCAGCCTCCTGCCTGGTGGCTCCAACCTCAGCATCCTTCTACCTGTGTCATCATTGTCTCTCCTCTGTCCATCCCTCTGATAGACTCATCCCTGATCCTATCCATCCTCATCACTCCTAAAGAGAACCTCAACATCTTGAGCTCTCACTGCTCTGACATGTTCTACACCACTTAACATCTTCTGCCACTCCAGACCTCCTCATACACCACGGCTCCTCTCTCAGCATCCTGCCATAAGCTTTCTCTAAATCTACCAAGGCACAGTGCAACTCTCATTGTCCTTCTCTGTACGGAGACGTCTCCAGCAGCATCCTTAAAGCAAAAATAGCCCTTGCAGTGCGCTTTCCTGGCATTAAACTGTGCTACTTAATCTAGCACTTTCTACTTTATCTCATAACTTCATCGTATGGCGCATTGACTTTATTCCTCTATTTGCCACAGTTCTGCAACCTGCACACCTTTGTTATGAAAAATTGGCACCAAAACGCTTTCCCACTCCTCAGGCTTCCTCTTCCCCTCTAAGATCCTGTTAGAAGAACCTGATCAAAACTCTGCTGCCACCTCTCCTAGATAATTCCCGTCCGTCCACTCTTCATCTTCTGCCCTCTTCACTTCAAATTGCTACTTTCTGGTCCACGATAGTCACCTCTTCTGTTTGTTATTGTCTTTCATTTTTCTCATTCATCAACTCTTGAAAGTATGACATCTTCCCATCACACGTCTGGTATTTGTGTAGGATCAGCGCACCAGACCAGTACGCCTCACGGCCAGACCCTGACCCACCTGTCCCTCCAACACAAGCACAAACCTCACACTAAGATTCTCCCACACATTCAGTCAGGAACTCTGATCACAAACATAAACCTTATTCACAGATGCGTGTCACAGCAGGAAATAAACAAGTCACATTTCACGCTCGGCGTGTGTAAACTGAGGCGTCGTTTTTTTCTCACCTGTTGCTCCAGCAGCTAGGCTGAATGAAAATAACCAATCAGATTTATTCTAACACAAATATAAACTTAAACCCATCTCAGTCCAGTTTATTTAGTCAAACCTCTCATGCTTTATACTCAGCCCTTTGATACAGAGGTCATAGGTCACAATCCAGACCAGATCAACACCCCACAGGCTGGTTGGTTACAGAACTGAGTCACAGGAGGTTGTTTCTTCTGCTTTATCACTGACTAGCAGCCGGCCGCCCCTCCTAGTAACTGACACAAAGCAGGCAGAGGGAATGCTGGGAAATTCCTCTGCATGCTATGAGGGTGGCATCTCACTCTCACCATCTGGTTGATGGGATCAACTGGCCCGCTGCCTGGAGAAGCAGTTGCTTTAGCTCTGACCACGGGGACGGTTTGGACTGGAGGATGGAGACACAGCATGGTGAATGTTTCTCCTAGCTCCTAGTTCAGGCCTCCTTCTGAGATGAAACCTGACACTGCAGGGTTAATTCTGCAGAATTAGGTTTGCCTCGAGTCCAGCCATCTGTTCTGCTGAGATGAAGTCCCATAGTTCCACCACTCAGATGTTCCCAGACCCGATCATAATCAGTTTACAGAATTTTATTTAGTTTCATTTAATGGGATTATGAATCCCAATAAAACTACAGCAAATTGAATCTTCTTCACATCTGTCGTTATTTGGATCATTAGATGGGATAAAAACAAACATTAACTACCCAGAACCGGTGAGGAACACACATCCATTCAAACTGTGCAGCCAGAACACATCACATGTCCCTGTAGGCCTTTAATCTGAGTAAATTGAGGTAATCTGACTGTCCCAGGATAGGGTTTCCAGAGATAACTCCACTAAAGGGATTACTGAGCAGGGAGGAACGTCTGCTCCATGAAAGACCTGCAGAGACTGGATTAGAGTCCACTCAAAGCGCCAGACAAAGCTTCACGTTTAAAAAGCCTCCATCACTTTATTTAACAACATGTCCAAAGACAAGCTGGAGAGCCTGGTGAGCCGCATGGAGGAGACGCTGTCAGAAATGGAGCAGCTGAAGGTCCACTGCGGGAAGCAGAGCGAGGAGCTGAGCCAGCTGGTGGTGGAGCTCCGGAGGGAGAACCAGGAGCTAGTAGAGAAGTACAACCAGCTCACTGTGGAGATGAAGGAGGCCAAGGAGATCATAGAGCAGCTCCAAGACACCAAATACGCCTTCAACGCTAAGGAGCGGCAGGCCCAGAAGCTCAGCCGGCAGCTCTGAGGGCCAAGCCGAACCGGGATACCTGATGGACCTGAGCACAGCACCAGGAGAAGAACCAGTCCAGTCAAGATGGAGGAAAAGTCCTTGCTGCATATTTAAGTACTGGGTGGGCTTGAGCTGAAGTGGGAGCAGCTGTTTTTACATATAGAAGCGTGTTGTTGGATGTAAAGCTGAGTAATTTGAACGTAGCTGTAATTTTGCGGCTTCCGGCTATTTTTAAACGCATCGGCTGAACTTAGCGATTTAATGATGGAGGTGTGGATGTGGAAAATATAAACTCTGCTTAAAAGTTTCTCTTATTTAAAAAAGTCTGAGACCGTTACCCAACACTGTGCTCGTTAGTCTTCTGTAATTAAAACACAAGCCAGAATGTAAATAACAGGCTGCTTTGCTAGTTTTAGGTTGATGGTCTGTTTTTAGTCTGTGCAGAAAATACCTGATCATCTCCTCCGACCTGAAGTACACGACTCTAGGAGAAACACATGCATCCACCCACGTGTGGTCAAATGTTTGTTTACAACAATAATCACTCAAGTTTATGTCCTGTAAACATTTGATGGCTTCATGAGATTTAATCTGTTTACAGATTACGTGAAAATATTAAAGCTGGTTTGGTCTCATCATTCCCATTTGCACACTGGTTCTACTGGATCTGGAATTTACAGGATCTGACTTCTGTTCACGCTTACACTCTTCCAGTGGGATGGTGTTTACTGGTCCAGATTAGCTGTGTAACAGAGTTCCAGGAAAATTCTGGGAGAGGGAGAAGTGACCGGTAGCATCAGCGGCTTGGTCCTCTCAGACAGAGACGAGATCAGAATCCATCTCAGCTGAATCCAACCTTATTGGTAAGAGTTGGAGTTTTTGGTCTCGTCCGCCCTCCTCGGTTTGGCCAGCCTTGTTAATTCACGATTTTCCTGTGTAGATCGTTGGTTGTTACGATAAAAACATTTGGTTAAATAAGTCACATCAGAGACACACACAGTGATATTTTAGAAGTGAAACAACATTTATAGGATTTACAAAAAGTGTGCAATAATTATTTTAAATAAATTTGGCAGGTGCATACATTTGGTTACTGTTCCAAAACATTTAGAACTAATTGTTTTAGCTCAAAACTGGTTTGGTACACTCAGTGACCTTTGACCTCCATTCACAGGTAAATCCAGGTATGAGACAGAGTATTTAAGGAACCAATAGTACGTTTCCCTCCTTTTTGAATGTTCTCTAAAGAATAGCAACATGGGGTTCTCAAAACAACCGTCATATGGCCTGAAAACAAAGATTGTTCACCATCAAGGTTCAGGGGAAGGATCCAGAAAGCGGTCTCAGAGATTTCAGCTGTCTGTACCCGCAGTCAGGAACATGCCGAGGAAATGGAAGACCACAGGCATAGTTCAAGTTAAGGCTCTAAGTGGCAGACCAGGAAAAATCTCAGATAAACAGAAATGCAGATTGGTGAGGACAGTTAGAGTCACCCACAGAGCAGCACCAAAGACCTGCAACATCATCTTGCTGCAGATGAAGTCTCTGTGCATCGTTCAACTATTCAGCGCTGTGAGAATGTAGAGCAGCCAGAAGGTCTTCAAGTTGAAAGAAGTAGAGGCAAACTGCAGCACAGGGACATTTTTCCAGAGAGCCAAAATGCTTCTCCTGCATTTATTTCACCTCTTTCCTTTTACAGATCACCACATAACAAAAACAAAACTTCCCAAGCCTCCACCTGGCTTCCTTTAAATACCCCAGCAAACCACACCTGCAAACAATCCACCCCAATCACCAGTGCTCCAACATTAAATCCAGAGGGAAACAAACATCCACATAAAGGTACCTAAATGTTAACATAAACAAAAGACAAAACTGTTTTTACAATACAAAAAACATTTTCACACTAAGACACACTTCAGTTAAAATATTCTCCATCACAGTGCCAGCAGACTACAGAAATAAATTACAGGGACAAATGGGAAATCATCCCTACCACTTCGTCACAAGCGCACTTTACACAAGGAGATGCTGTATGTGAGAATGATGCAGAGGAAGCCTTTTCTCCACCCACAGCACAAACAGAGCAGCTTGAGGTCTGCTAAAGCACATTTGGACAAGCCAGCTTCATTTGGAATAAGGTGCTGTGGACTGATGAAACGGAGTTATTTGGGCATAACAAGGAGCGTTATACATGGAGGAACAAAAACACAGCAATCCAAGAAAAACACCTGCTACCCACAGTAAAACATGGTTGTGGTCCCATCATGCCGTGGGCTGTGTGGCCAGTGCAGGGACTGCTTATCTGCAGATTCTGGAGACCAATGTCCAGGAATCAGTGGCAAAGCTGAAGCAGCATCAGGGCGGGATCTTTCAGCAAGACAACGACCCTAAACACTGCTCATTATCTACTAATGCATTCATGCAGAGGAACAAGTAGAAGGTTCTGGAAAGTTCATCTCAGTCCCAGACCTGAATATTATTGAAAAGCTGTGGTGTGAGTTAGAGCTGTCCATGCTCAGAAGCCATCAGACCTGAATGAACTGGAGATGTTTAGTAAAGAAGAATGGTCCAGAATACCTTCAGCCAGAATCCAGACTCTCATTAGGTTCTATAGCAAGCGTTTAGAGGCCGTTATTTCTGCAAAAGGAGAATCTACTCTTTTATGCTTCTGCCCAATTATTTCACACTTTCTGTAAATCCTATAAACTTTGTTTCACTTCTCAAATATCACCGTGTGTGTGTCCTATATGATGTATTTAACAGAATTTTATACAGGAAAATCCTGAAGATTAACAAGGCTGTCCAAACTTTCACATCCTACTGTATCTGTTTAATTGTTCTAAATGAAATAATGTAAAATACGCTTAAGTATTTGCTAATTACAACTTTCTTATAATTAGAGAGGTTCTGTTGCTTAAACATGATGTATTATTAAAAAATAGTAGGTTTACAACAGAATTAAGTAAAGATGCAAATCAGCAGTTCTAATATGGCATTATGTCAGATTCCCTTAGCTTTCAATCATTTCTTCTTCTTCGTCAGTAGTGTTGGATGGCGGGGCAGCCTGCACCCACTCCACTACGCTCAGCTATGGTAGAAAGTCTTCACATCAGGGTAGCCTGTTTTTTTCTGTGCTCAACTAGTCGTTTTTCTCAGCCCTTTTCTCAAGGTGGTCTGCTGCGGGCTGAACCGTCCCAACACCGCCACAGCCGACTGATTGTCTGGCTCAAATTCATGCCTACTAGTAGAGGCGATTGGCAGGTCAAATCAGCCAGCGGGACTTCCTGCATGCATGGAGAGTAACTATCTTCTCTGACTGAGGCATCTGTCTGAGGAGCACACACACACACACACACACACACACACACACACACACACACACACACACACACACACACACACACACACACACACACACACACACACACACACACACACACACACACACACACACACACACACACACACACAAGCACACACACACACACACACACACACACACACACACACACACAAGCACACACACACACACAAGCACACACACACACACACACACACACACACACACACACACACAAGCACACACACACACACACACACACACACACACACACACACACACACATACACACACACACACACACACACACACAAGCACACACACACACACACACACACACACACACACACACACACACACACACACACACACACACACACACACACACACACACACACACACACACACACACACACACACACACACAAGCACACACACACACACACACACACACACACACACAAGCACACACACACACACAAGCACACACACACACACACACACACACACACACACACACACACACACACACAAGCACACACACACACACACACACACACACACACACACATACACACACACACACACACACACACACAAGCACACACACACACACACACACACACACACACACACACACACTGCAGAAGCGGCGAATGTTTCTCTACTGCCAACTCTTGAGGTATACTGTTACAATACAGCTGCTTGAGTTTGGTATTCCTCAAAAACATAAGATATCTCCAGTCACGTTTCTCACCTGCAATAAGCTCACCTGTCCCTGTTTAGCAATCACTTCTTCTGAGTATAATAGTTCTCCGGTTCATGCTCTACTTGTCAGATCCTGTTTCTTCCTCGTGACAGTTTCTGCTGTTTCTTTTTGTTTTCTATTATTAATAAAATACTTTTTACTTCAGCTGCTGTCTCGTGGAGCTGTCACCATTGGTCCTTCAACAACCTGCACTGGGACTGCTTCAGTTTTAATCTCTGTAGTGGAATATAGTTGGTATATTCTTACACTTATTAAGGTACAGAGGTTAACCTTACCTTAGAATCAGAAGAGGTTGTTTTACCACAGGGAATTCTATTCAAACACTTTGTATTGACATAGAGACAAGAAAAGAGAAATATGGGACGTTTAAGAATATTTATTTTATAATTATTCGAAACAATCACCAGGACTAACTCTCCAACGATGGATGCAGATGGATGTGATGCTAAAGTGTTGGTGTGTGTGTCAGTTCAGAATCTCCATCTGGTACGAGGCGAGACTGAGGGCAAGATGTTGTTTTGACTAACTAACCACGAGGGACTTCAGGAGGAAGAGACATGAAACGCCATCTATGCCGATCTACGTACCTTCGGAGACTCCCGTGTATGATCCGGAATGCCAGGTCCTCGGACCCTCCTTTGGTGCCGGAACTGATAGCACAGCGTCTGCAGCACGACAAACCAGTCTACCACTCCCAGTAGCAACAGCAGGTGTCAGCGTCACGTAGAGAGTTCAGCTTTTATTCTGAAGGAACCGTTGTCTTGTTGATAAAACTACAGAGTTTTCCAGTTTGACAGTTCTCAGCTTAAAAGTAGAAAATACAGCTGGCCAGTCTGCACTTCACTTAGCGATGATGGATTTGAGAGCTGGTCGAACTCACGTTGGAACTTGAGTTGGAACAGAACTAAAAATGGCGTTGTTCTGTTTTATTAAGCTTAGATGTTTATGAATCTTAGCCAATCGGAGTGGACAGATTAACTAAACACCACAGAACTCTGCCCCGCAACAGAACGGAAGTTCTGATTGGATGAATGAACAATGTGTCATGTGTTTATCTTATGTGGATCAGGGTGTCTAGCTCAGTTAGTCCTGTTATTCATTAAAACACATAATCATAACATTGTGATTTCACAGATCAGTCACCTGATTATTATTGACCAACAGTTGTTTTGATTAGCTTTATTAAGCTACATCTCCGTTTATGAAAATCCCAAAATGATCTGAAGAGATCAGATGAATTAGAATTTATTACAAAGTCCAACAACAACCAATTTCTACTGGAAGCCAGAGTAAGTCCAGCAGAACTGAGACCTAAAGCTGGTCTAGCTGTCGGATCGGGGCTCCACCAACATAAGTGTGAGTCCATCTATAGCTCAGTGGGATAAGACTTAGGATGCTCTGGAGTCAAGAAGGGCAGCAAAGAAGCCGCTTCTGTCCTAGAAACCCGTCAAGGACAGACTGGTGTTCTGGTAAAAGTCCAGGGATTGGACTGCTGAGGACTTATGGAAAGCCATTTTCTCAGTCAGAATCTAGACCAGAAGCTGAAGGCATGTCAGGGTGAACTACAGTGATCTAGAAGGACCAACGCTGGAGATACAGATTCTTTGGGTCTATTGTATGTAATTATTAATGAAAAAACCTGTAAACAACTGTAATTCTAAGTCAGAGTAGCATGTATGATGATGACAGAATGAATACTGGCCCTGAATGGTTGTTGTCATTTCTGGTGTACAAACGGTTTTCTGTGTTTAAGAGGAGTCTCCATGGCTCTCTGCTGTGGGACAAAAAGTTTCCTGAAGAACTAAAACTCATGTCAGCCAGAAAGCTCACTAAAGACGAACACACATCACACCCAGGATGTATTTTTACATTTTCCAATAAAAAAAACTATTTTTGGTGATTGTGGCGCTTGTTTTGAACATTTAAAGCCTCACTGCTGAAAACGGGACATTCCTTCTGGACAACGTGCTGGGAAATATTTCAGCATCTTGTTTCCCAAGAAACTTGTGGTTCTCTTGTTAAACGTTAAAATAATCAGTTTTATGTCTTGTTTACATGGTTCTAGCATTTTTCCCAAGAAGTTGTTTATTTGAAGCACCATTTTTGTGGTTTAATATCAGGTGAACATCTGCAAGTGAACTAAAATTCATCCACTCATCCGCTTCAGTTCACCTCTTCAGACCTCTCCTCAGTTACCTCCTCCAGCTCCTCACTGCTGAAAACGTTCTGGACAACATGCTGGGAAACATTTGAACATCTTGTTTCCCAAGAAACTTGTGGTTTTCTTGTTAAATGTTAAAATAATCAGTTTTATGTCTTGTTTACATGGTTCTGGCATTTTTCAAGAAGTTGTTTATTTGAAGCACCATTTTTGTGGTTTAATATCAGGTGAACATCTGTAAGTGAACTAAAATTCATCCACTCATCCGCTTCAGTTCACCTCTTCAGACCTCTCTCTCCTCAGTTACCTCCTCCAGCTCCTCCAGAGGGACTCTGAGTGATTTCCTGATCAGGTGTGAGATCTAATCTCTGCAGCAAGTTCTGGGTCGCCCTTACCACGCACCCAAACCACCTCAACCAGCTTCTGGTGATGAGGAGGAGCAGCAACTCTCCTCTGAGCTTCTCCTGAACATCTGAGTTCTTCCCTATTGACTATTAGTTCCCAAAGTTGGGGTCAGGACTCGAGGTCAACTGTTTTCTTTTGCTGATTCCGATCGTGGTCAGCCGATGGCCAAATTGTGTTGCACATTTTTTGGGTTGATTTTTCCACCTCTTCATGCTAAAATGTCACTAATAACACCAGTTTCTGCACAAACTTCCTGAAGCTGAATCCATTTTTTAACACCAAATCTAACCAACTGTTAAATCTTGAGGACTACTCGGTGTGAAAGCCAGACATCTAACTAAAGTTAACCCAACACAGCAAATAACTGACCAAGTGTTAAATATCCAAAACG
This sequence comes from Nothobranchius furzeri, assembly GCF_043380555.1. Classification (NCBI taxonomy): domain Eukaryota; kingdom Metazoa; phylum Chordata; class Actinopteri; order Cyprinodontiformes; family Nothobranchiidae; genus Nothobranchius; species Nothobranchius furzeri. Next base: position 16,783,821 of record NC_091758.1, on the reverse strand, counting down.
GGGCAGAACTCAGTGTCCATTGCCACGGCGAAATGTAACGAAGTTTTCATCTGAAAATGAACACGACAAGGAAACAAAAAGCATCCCATAAAACCAGCAGGAGGAAACATTTGGGATTCATTTGTGGCTGAAATGGAACTCAGCCCGAACCCACATGGTCCAGTTTTACTGCAGCTCACAGTAAGATGAAAGGCTGTGGTCAAAGGAACACACACTGGCTGTTATTTTTATGCTCTGTAATCACACTCACACTCGCATGCTCTCTCTCTCTCTCTCTCTCTCTCTCTCTCTCTCTCTCTCTCTCTCTCTCTCAGGAGGGGGTGAGGGAGTGCTGAAGCATCTAAAAGGCACTGGGAGGAGCAGGAGCTCCATTAGACAGAACTTTCTCCACTGTGAGCCAGCCTCCTGTTGGGAGAGAACGATCCAGACAAACCTCCTCACATCCAGAACACCGCTCCGGTCCGGTTCTGCTCACCCTGGTCCTGCGGGTCAAGTGTCTGTTTCAATACCTCAGAACAAGGTGAGTTGTGCTTCTACTACATTCATTTCTGCAGAGCTGGATGAGTTGGTGTTTCACTGAAACACCTGAGACCGAGAAAGATTCTCTATCAGGAGGAATGTGAGGCTGGAGTCTGAATATCTGCTTCGCTGTAGCAGCCAGCCAAGATATTACAGATTATAATCAGCGTCCAAAAACATTTTATATCTAAAAGCTGCTCTTTTATTTAATATAATTGTTCAAAAAAGACAAAGTGGGTTGCAGAGATCCCTTATCTGAGGGTTCAGAATCCCTTTGGGTCAGTTTACTTCAGCATTATAAATCTGTTACATTATTAATAATAATAATAATAATAATAATAATAATAATAATAATAATAATAATAATAATAATAATAATAAATGACCCGTGGTCTCTGAAACCTTAAAGGAGGGCTGTTCACCCTGCTACTTTTACTTTACAGCCATCTGAAATGTGTCTCTTTATTTTCTCATATTTGATTTTTATTTGATATTTAGAATTAAACTCTAAATTGACTTTTTATTTGAAAAGTGTATTTTTAAAATAATTGTTTGAAACTAAAGGCTGTAGAATGCAGCTGTTATGACTGCACCCTGGTCTCTGGGAGGTTTAAGGGGAGATAGTGGAAGGTGTGTGAACAAACATTGTTCTGGGGAAGTTTAGGATTTCCCAGTAGCAGGAAGTCACGACCAACTACGGAAATTCCTTGTCCAGACTCAGGTGTGTCTCACACCCGGACTCAGGACTCAAGATGGTGCTTGTCCTGCTGACTGAGAAGGTTGCATGAAAGCGTGTAAGGACCTGAGGCCTTTAGGAGCTACAACAATAGTGACTCACTGGGAATGAGCCCTAAACGGTCCGATGACGAGCTGCTATAAAAGTGCTGCTGCACGAGCTGATGTGTACACTTGGAGAGGTTTTAGGAAGCGCTGCAGGGCAGCAGGGGCTGTCTGCAGCCTGTCAGCCAAAACAAGGTTCCTCAAGGACCTCCAGCAGCCTGCCCACTGCTCCGGCTGGTGTCTGTTGACTGGAGACTGAAACCATTTCCTGTTTCATTCCAGCTGCTGTGGCTGCTCAGTGTTTACGAGCCCGCTTTAGTAAAGATGAATTGTTTGTGTTTTTTTTCTAAGAGATCCGTGAAGATGCCGCTGCCTTTTGTCATCCTTCAGCTGCTTCTGGCTCCAGCATTCACGGTAAAGCCTCTACTAATAATCCACCTATCTGAGAAACTCACATTTACTTTTTTCTCACTTGTGCTCATTCATAGATATTCTCATCTCGGTAAAACTGTCTGATCAGGATAGAATTTATGGTGTTGAAATGTAATCTAAGGTTCATCAAAGAAAGCTCGGTTACAGTACCTCAGACAGGGGATCTCTTCACCCCGCTGTTTATTTTCATCAGTTTACAGTTGTTTACTTTTACATTTTAGCTGATATTTAGTTGAAACCCTCCACATTAAAGGTGGAATATGGAACACAAAAACTATGACGACATCTAGTGTGTGGAGGTTGTAGTTGCAACAGTAGAACAAGGTTTCCAGCCATCAGGCTCGTGAAGTGTTATATCTGGGTCCGCCTGTCATAGACTTCACTTAAACTAACAACATCTTCTGGGCTCAGAAGCAGCTGCTTGACTTGCCGAGACTGCAATTTTCCACAGTGCCAGCCTCGCTGTGCTGAGCGGACTGTTTGACAACCCGCAACGGTGCCCTCTATTGGCTGGTGGATGTAAACATAAACCCAGTGTCATGCCGTTTCATTATTTTTCTAATTAAAATAAAGCTTTTAACTGTAGCTTCATTCTGCACAACTCTAAACACCCCGTGGAGGTTTTGTTTCCAAAACATATAGTTTTTTATTAAAGTGTTCCATATTCAACCTTTAATGTTTACATTTCCTCAGCATGTAGTTGGTTAAAGAGCAAGTCACCCCCAAATAAACTTTTTTTTGCTGATAAACTAAATAAACGAGTGTCTAATCGTGCTGCAGACACGTGTCGTCAATAATTTGGCACTTCAGTGCATCTTAGTTCAAATTTAAATATTCTGCCTAAAACTGGCAGTGTTGTGCCGTCGTCAGGTAAAAACTCTGCACTGTATTTTAATTTAAATCTGCCACCGCTATTGGCTAAGAAGTATGCTATGATGTAAACTGGTACATTATGATGTCACAATGCCATTGTGAGCCTGTGTGTGTGTGTGTGTATTTGTTAGTGGCTCCGCCCTCTCGGTCTGCCTGGCAACAGCATTTGTTGCATTTTTCAAACATGAAGTGGGAGTGGAGTTAGACTCTGGTAGGGGTTGACTTGCTCTTTAAAGTCACTGTGATATGGTTGCTATGGTTACGCAGCGCCTCAGGATGTGCAAGTATCCTAATGACTTTAGTTCATTTCTCAGTAGTTTCAGCTGATTAAGTTGTGACCTGTGCCCAGGTGTCCAGTGGGGATCACTGGGACTCGTGGGGTCCGTATGGTGAATGCAGCCGCAGCTGTGGCAC